>NC_057711.1:47177326-47226546 GCF_004010195.1 Chiloscyllium plagiosum
TCCACTGGTCACAGGCCTCCAGTCTGAAAAACAACCCTCCACCACCACCCTCTGTCTTCTACCTTTGAGCCAGTTCTGTATCCAAATGGCTAGTTCTCCCTGTATTCCGTGAGATCTAACTTTGCTAATCAGTCTCCCATGGGGAACCTTGTCGAACACCTTACTGAAGTCCATATAGATCACATCTACTGCTCTGCCCTCATCAATCTTCTTTGTTACTTCTTCAAAATACTCAATCAAGTTTGTGAGACATGATTTCCCACGCACAAAACCATGTTGACTATTCTGAATCAGTCCTTGCCTTTTCAAATACATGTACATCCCTCAGGATTCCCTCCAACAACTTGCCCACCACCGAGGTCAGGCTCACCGGTCTATAGTTCCCTGACTCGTCTTTACCGCCCTTCTTAAATAGTGGCACCACATTTGCCAACCTCCAGTCTTCCAGCACCTCACCTGTGACTATCGATGATACAAATATCTCAGCAAGAGTCCCAGCAATCACTTCTCTGGCTTCCCACAAAGTTCTAGGGTACACCTGATCAGGCCCTGAGGATTTATCCATTCTTAAACGTTTCAAGACATCCAGCACTTCCTCCTCTGTAATCTGGACATTTTGCAAGATGTCACCATCTATTTCCCTACAGATTATATCTTCCACATCCTTTTCCACAGTAAATACTGATGCAAATATCAATGTGGACTTCACCACTTTCCTTATTTCCCTCCCCCCACCTTACCCCAGTTCCAACCTACCAGCTTAGCACTGTCGTCATGGCCTGTCTCACCTGCCAATCTCCCTTCCCACCTATCCTCTCCAATCTCCCATTTGAACTATGACCTGCATTCCCACCCCCATTCACCTATTGTACTCTTTGCTACCTTCTCCCCAGCCCCAGCCCCAACCCCACTATTTACCTCTCCACCGTGGGGCTCCCTGCCTCCATTCCTGATGAAGGGCTTTTGCCCGAAACATTGATTTTCCTACTCTTCGGATGCTGCCTGGCTTGCTGTGCTTTTCCAGCACCACTCTAATCTAAACCTCTGGTTTCCTGCATCTGCAGTCCTCACTTTTGCCTTTTCTAGGCTTGACGTTCTTGCACACCAATGCTACTTCTTCACTGCTATCACTTATTGCTTAACTGCCCATTGCCCCTCCATTCAGAAAGAACTAAGAGTGAGATGAACAGCAATTTGCAGATTCTGACTGTTCAAGATAAGAGAAATTGAGCACAAGGTCATATGAGGAGAAATTGAGCAGGTCAGGTTGATACTCAATGCAATTTGGAAAACTAAGAAGTGAGCTCATTGAAACATATTAATTTCTAAGAAGCCTTGACCAGGCAGATGCTGAGATGTTGATAATGTGGAATTGTTGTCCCTCTTGGATTCCTGAGTGGTTGAAATTATGTTCCTGAGAGAATGGGAAAGGCTTTTATTGAATACTTTCAAGGCAAATGTAGATAGAGTCTTAAGACTTTTGTGGATAGGTGAGAATGTGAAGTTGAGCCCAAAATCGGATTAGCCATGATCTCATTGAATTGCAGAACAGGTTAGAAGGTCGATAGGCCTACTCTTGCTCTGAGTATGTTCATATGTTCATAGGTTGTTCTTGTAGTCTAGAGAGTCTAGCACCAGAGAGCGGCTTCTGGACAAGGAGTCAGTCATTATGACTGAGGTGAGGAGAAATTTCTTTACTATATGAGCATTGTGAATCTTTGAAATGCTATAGCCAAGAGGGTTGTATGTGCTCAGTCATTGTGCAAATTCAAGTTTGGAAATTATATATTTTTGGACTCCAAGGAAATCAAGGAATAGAGGAGTAAACGTGAAAGTGGAGTTGAAGTCAAAGATCAGTCATGAATTTATTGAGTAGCTCATGAGGTTTTTTGCCCTACTCCTGTTTATAATCAAAGGTTCCAATTTTCATAAGTGATCAGCTCCCAGCAGTTTGAAGACAGGGAGATAACTAAGTGATTTTCACCACCCACCTGCCCTGTTTATGTGAATCTCCAATAGTTTATTTCCTATTTAAAATTGTCCTCAGAAACTCCTCGTGATTTGGACAAACTTGATGAAACAAATTACACTTTCTCCTTTCTGTAATATCAAGCTTTCTGGTTCTCACAGTTTAACAATCTCGCCTTACTGTGCAGAAAATTTATTCTGTCAACACTCCCACGGAAGTACACTATGTGCTGAATCCTTTGATCACTGCTGGCTCCCACATTTATCGGGTATCAGCCAAATTCAACACAGGCCAGCAAGGCTTCATACCAGGTGCGCTTTGTACTGTACTGGAAACAAATATGAAAACTATTTCGCTCTCTTCTCACTGCTTTTCCCTGTTCCAGTAGCAGCAAAGGAGAAGGCAGTATTGGTAAGACTTAACTTTTCCATTCATTTCTGAATTGCTGGTGTAGTTTTAAAATTTCTTTGCCATAAACTATGAAAATATTGTTTGTTCTTGGAGTAATGCTAAGTGGAGCAGATTTAGGACTGAATTAAGAACTTCTTCACCCAAAGGGTTCTGAGTCTATGGAATTCTCTGCGCAGTAAATGAGTTGAGGCTTCCTCAGTAAATGTTTTTAAAGCTAAGATAGATAAAATTTTGAACATTTAAAAGGAATTAAGGGTTATGGAGAAAGGGTGGGTAAGTGGAGCTGAGGCCATGAAAAGATCAGCCATGATCATGTTGAATGGCAGAGTGGGCTCAAGGGCCCAGATGGCCTACTCCAACTCCTAGTTCTTATATTCTTCTCTTCTATGTTCACTCATCCACCACAAGTTACATATTATTCACATTGAAATTGCTGCTTGGCTTTCAAAGAGTTAACAAAACAAACTTAGGCTAGAAAACTGTGGATGGAAAATTTAGCTACTTTTAGGGGAATGGATATAATACACAGCCTCAAGCTAAAAGTAACTTGGATTTTTTTTTATTACCTTTAGGAAAATTGTATCAACATAAAGATGCTGCCGATCCAAGTGAAAAAGTAAACTAAAGCAGTTACTGAAATTGATTACAAACGAGAGGATGAGCATTATTTCAAATATGGACCCTGTCAGAACTCAGGATCTACAATTGGGAATTTCCATGTTGGAGTTAAATTATGTACCAGTCATCTTAGATAGCATCACATTCTCCAATGCTCAGGGTAACTTATCTCATGTGGTTGCATGCTTCTTACCTCATTATCAATGCAAGCGAGATGCTGGAAGATTGACTCAGCAAATCACATTCGGCAACTGAGCAGGGAGATTTCGCCTCTGTTGAACTTTATGGGGTCCAAGGTTGTGACGCAAATGTAAAGGCCAGCAGCTCACCACCTGACTCACTGTAAGCCAGGAGCATCCAATCAGCCTGAAGAAATGCCTCTTAAGAAGCAGAGGTTCATCCTGCGATTCAGTGACTCCAAGTACAATTGGATAGAGTCAGGGACAGAAAAGAGGTCCTGTTCCCAGGGATTGTTTCATCAGGAGACCATCCCTCAATTGCCATCCAGCTTGGGGTGGGATAGCAAAGCAGGACCCGTGCCAATGACCCTCACAAATACACACAACTGTAGTGATGCAAGAAATTGAATGATCTCCTGCACTCAGCTATCTCACAGTCAGTCTAACTCTGTTACTGCATAGGCATCTCACAAAGGATCACAGCCTGACGTAGCAGCATCATCTGCATGATATACACTGAAGAATTCACACACTCCTCATTCTCTAAAATTGCTAATACTATCCCTAGGAAATATGCTTCCTATTCACTAACTGGGGTTGGCTCACCCCATGGCATAGTTCTGCATGCTCACAAAGTGCTGCTGCACCCATTGCCAACACATTCAATCTCTCTCGTTATCTCTTTGCAGGAAAGGCTGGTCCACAACTGTATGGCGAGGTGAATATCCACATCCCCACACCCTTTGAGGAAAGGGCAATAAAGATAGCCAAGGAAGACCATTTGTGTAGCAGCAAGGAGACAGGAAATATATGGTCAGGAAAGTTCTCAATGTATCACAACTGCTTCATTCCAGGGCCAGGTTTGGACATGCATTTTAGCTTTCACAGAGGTGAGGAAGTCAGAGTCACCATAGAAAGGAAAAGTCAACATTTTATTACAGAAATAACTCAATTGGAACATCAACTGAATCCTTGTGAAATGTGGAATATAGCAAGCAGAGGGCTGCCAGGCAACTCATAGAATCACACAGTACAGAAGAGGCCCTTCAGCCCATAAGTTCTGCAATTCAGCAACTACATAAATGAACACAGAACACAAACAGAAAATATTTCTACACCCTGGAAGTGAGTACCTATGAGTTTGCCTCTGGTATCTCTGGCTTGGCAAACCACTGCCCTGTTCTTTCTCTTTGGTTATCCTGCACAATCACAGGATCCTCAGGGGTCTCCTCTTGCTCCCAAAACTCCTTCTGAAAAACACATCCCCCGTTGCGTCTGGGATTGTAATGGACACCATGATAAAGGAGGATTGGGGTCTGGGGTGTACTGCAGTTTGGTGTATACCTGATCAGTCAAATATTGGAATGTCAGTGTCAGTTCTCAAAGACTCTGGAAGAATTGTGGGCACCAATGTATCACTCCTTGGCAGAATTCTGAGGATTTCTTCAAGTTGTCATTAGCTGGGTGTGGAGGGGGTATCCCCTGTTGTGCAGTAAACATCCTTATATGGACTGAGGGCATTTGAAAGAGACTTTTACTTGTGATTGGTTCAGGATGGCATCTTCCTTGACATTCTAGCACAGACCTGCAAAATCTGATTATTGAGGTCACAAATGATTTGAACACTAAGGCACTGAAATGTTTTTCTGTTGACTAATATTGCTAGTACATGATAGGGAGTTCTGTTTGCTTTGTGAGGCTAATCGATTGCACCCTGAATCTGAGCAAATCAGCGAGGGCTGCTGTTGTCAAGGGGGCAGAGATGAATTGCTGGGCACATGCAAAGGGAGCAGCTGTGATCTCCAGGTGCAAATATGACTTGAAGACAGTGAAATGCCACAAGATGTCCACCAGTAGCTCCTTGAAAAAAATCTATTAACAAAGAAATTAAGGGTGGTTGTTACTTTTAGGGTTACAAGATACGGTTGCCTCTCAGTCCATGTGGCTCTAGCTCCTCATCCAGTACTGGCAGAGGTATGAGGTGTTGGTTTGGGATGTGCTGAGTCATCACCAACACTGGCTCATCTCAATCAGCCAATCATATTTTCTACCAAGATCTCTCTTTTTATATGGTGCCTCTTGTCCTGCTGCTTCTCTGTCTGGAGGCTGTGTGCCAGCCCCAAATCTGACCATACTAGATCGCTCCTGTCATCCTTCATCTAATGTGTGAGGGTACGGCAGCTGCAATGTCACAGGTTGCAGAGCTAGACTGTCATTGTGAAGGGGTACACTGAGGTTTTGTGTGAATTTCCTTCACTTCATTTACCATTGTACACCTGAGAGGTCACAAGATGCCAATCAGAACACAATATGCTTCTAATCAATCCTTCATAAGACCAGGTCAAAATTGTATTTAATGAACTATTTGACATACTGCATATCAGAGAATTGAAGGCAGATGGTTATCATTCAGTAATCATTGCACTTTTGACTATGGCCCACTCCTCAGGTGGAATTTGAAAGATATCCCTGAATGACTGACCAGCAAGCGCCAAGCTGATTTTATTGACTTCCAGGACTGACTGTGGCCCACTCCCTGGGACAGAAACAGCACCAATGTCCAGATGTGAACTGAACTGGACCAACATCCTGACTGGTCATGGCCTACCCCACCTCCCCTTCCAACCAACTAGAAATGGCTCTGCTCTTGGCCTACCTATGGCAGCAACCCCTGACTGACAGGATTTCATCTTCACCTCACTAAGCCTGTTTCCTCTTTGTTGTCCCCTCACTGCTGTGCACTTCAAACACAGACAGTGTTTGCCCTATATATTGATAGCACACACACCATCCCTGATAATTACACAGCCCCATGCCCTTCAATGATGGAAGCACCACATTCACATTTATGCTTCACTGTGCCCTACAGCCACAAGCTGCCTCCTTCCCTTCTGTGCTAGAGTGTCTGTGAATCAAAAGCTACTTGCTGACCCTGTGTGCTAAGCTGCCACTGTAAAGCAGACACCAGTGCATAGCTGTCCTCCAGTTGAGTTCTATAATGGGCTAGTTGCACCTTGCTTTTGGATTTCTTTGGACACACCTTCTGCACTTGTCAAACTGATAGCAAATGTGAAGAAAACAAACATTGAGAAGTTTTCACTAGAGGCAACTGAAATGATACACTCACCAGAACTGGAGATAGAAGACCAAGATGACAAATACAGATGCTTGCTATATGCTATCGAGTGAACCATCGAGAATCTCAACTGGGCACAAATGAACTATGAAGGAGAGATTAATTCCAGGGAATTGTGGAACTAGTGACAATATCAGAAATTGCGAGAAAAGCTCAGCAAGTCTGGCAGCACCTGTGGAGAGAAAGCAGAGTTAACACTTCAGGTCCAGTGACCCTTGTTCATATCTAGGGTTTTTGGACCTGAAATGTTAACTCTGCTTTCTCTCAACAGATGCTGCCAGACCTACTGAGATTTTCCAGCAATTTTTGATATTGTCTCTGATTTTCAGCATCAGCAGTTCTTTGTTTTGTTTTTGAAACTAGTATGATGGAGATTGAGTTTTCATGAGCTGATGGGGAGAAATGTAGTTTGCCTTTTAAGGAGGGAAGACTTAATTGCTGATTTATGGATTCTTGCCTGATTACATCATCATGCCTGCCATTATTCCCAACATCTCTGAGAACTGAAAATCACTCTCATTGACTCTCCTGGTCTCCCACAAATTTTTGCAGTATTTTCTGCTTCTGCATTAGATTCTAATAGCTGCAACATTTTGCTTTTTGTTTAAGAATTAACATAATTGGCTCAAGATACTTCAACCTATTTTGAATCATTAAATGAATTCATGTTCATTATCTCTTAGCCACAGTAACTGCAGACAGTTCTGTAAAATGGCATCATCAGTGATCACCACTTTACTTTAACAAAAATCACAATAATACTGTTAAAGTTAACAGACAAGAAACAAGAAAATGTTATCAAAGTCAATCTTAGTTTTTAGCATGTAATTTGATGTTTGAGGAGGTTGCCCATGCACTGCCTTCTTTAATTGGGGATCTGATTCTATCTACTTTGAAGGCTTATTGTGGATTCTTTTCATAACACACATACTTAAGCTGTATTGTCAACTCACACACACAAAAATAGGTCAACGAATGAACATATGAAAAAAGCACTGATTCATGTCGATGAGTTTAGATAACACATTGTGCAACTTCAGTCCTCAATTAAATTCAAATAACTATTGTTGTGCAAAGAATTGAACATAACTCAGCTGGCTTGTCACTGTCTCTTGGGAGCTAACCTGAGGACAATTGACATTTTATTCTTTAACCCTATGTAACCTTCATATACTTAGCAGTTCCCTTTCAGCAGAAAGACATATGCTGTCAATCAAAAGATAATGTGAAGTGTACTCAGAGGTTATATATTGCTGTAATCGAAGTGGAAATGCATCAACTGCCCCACTTTTCTCTGAAGACTGTGATGCTTACTGAAATTTCACTCCCCAGGGAATATCAGCCTTGATGAATGCCTTAGGATTAGATGTACCTGAATATTTTTCACGATTCAAAAAACCCTGACTTGTAAAATAATGTGATATATTTTGACTAATTCTGTTATGCATTTGTAATTGATATTTTTTAATAAACACATCTCAAAATGTTAAGCTTCACTCAACTTTGAGGAAACCTTGTTTTTGCGAAATAACATTACATCTCAGCAACACAGAACAGTAAAATTGTCATTCTGCCTCTACAAATGAAAACATCTCAGCTTCTCTAGTCACTAAGTAGGTTTTGTATGTGCAGATAGTTATGAGACACTATACTAGTTCAATGAAAAACGTACAAAAGCCGGCTTGTTCTTGATACTCGGCTATCATTTGCTCATGGGCAGGGTTCTATTCCAAACTGGAACTTCATTCTCTGATCTGAGTATCTTGTAACTCTCCAGAATAAACGCAAAAGGGTGAGCTACTCAGGCAAGCCTTCACATATGAGCTACAGAACTTCTTCATTCTCATGCCCTTGTATCTATAAATGCAAAAAGAAACTGGAATCTTAGTGGCCTGCAACTGTGACTCTAGTCTCCATTATCAAAGCCTCCTGACTTCTTAAGAGTAGCAGTCAGAAAGTGTGGTGCTGGAAAAGCACAGCAGGTCAGGCAGCAGCTGAGGAGCAGGAGAATCGATATTTGAGACATAAGCCTTTCATCAGGAATGTGGGGGCAGGGAAGGGGGCTGACAGATTAATAGGAGGGTGGGGGTAGGGCTGTGGGGAAGGTAGCTGGGAAGGCAATAGGTAGATTCAGGTGGGGAGATGATGGCGATGGGTTAGAGGGGAGGGTAGGATGGAAAGGAAGACGGACAGGTAGGACAGTTCAAGAGGGCGGTGCCGAATTGGAGATGAGGAAACTGCTGAAGTCAACATTGATGCCATGTGGTTGGAAGGTCCCAAGGCGGAAAATGAGACGTTCTTCCTCCAGGTGTCAGGTGGCTAGAATTTGGCGTGTCTTTGGTGGAGTGGGAGGGGAAGTTGAAGGGCTGTGGGGTTGTTTGGTGCGTGTGACCCAGAGACGTTCCCTGAAATGTTCCATGAGTTGGCATCCTGTCTCCTCAATGCAGAGGAAACCACATTGGGAGCAACGGACACAGTAGATGAGATGCTTGAATGTCCAGGAAAGTCTATGCTGGATGTGAAAGAGTCCCTCCAGCCCATTTACACCCTCCTATTTATCTCTCAGCCCCCTTCCACTGCACTGATGAAAACGCTGATTTGTAAAATACTGTGATATATTTTGACTAATTCTATTACACATTTGTAATTGATATTTTTTAATAAATGCATTCCCAAAATGTTAAAACCTCACTCAAATTTGAGGAAAGCACATTCCTGAAGTAAAACTTATGCCAGAAATGTCAATTCTCCTGCTCCTCAGATGCTGCCTGAGCTGCTGTGCTTTCCCAGTGCCACACTTTTCGACTCTGATCTCCAGTATCTGCAATCCTCACTTTCTCTGGAGCAGTAGTCAGAGCACATCTGGATTTGAAGCTGCAGAAGAATTATGGCACTTAATCTTTTGTCCAAGTGTCCAATTCTCAAACCCCTGATGGGCTCAAGGTGCAAAACTCCTGGAGTGTCCTGAATTTGAATATCTGATCTCAGCCACAAGCACAGGAAATTCACACATGGGCCATGAATGAACCCTGTCACCATATTTTGATGGCAACCTTGAGCCTGGTTCTATTAAAGTCAATCTGTACCCCTGTCATTAGAACATAGAACATAGAAGAATACAGCGCAGTACAGGCCCTTTGGCCCTCGATGTTGCGCCGATCCAAGCCCACCTAACCTACACTAGCCCACTATCCTCCATTTGCCTATCCAATGTCCGCTTAAATGCCCATAAAGAGGGAGAGTCCACCACTGCTACTGGCAGGGCATTCCATGAACTCACGACTCGCTGAGTAAAGAACCTACCCCTAACATCTGTCCTATACCTACCACCCCTTAATTTAAAGCTATGCACCCTCAGGAAATCCTGAGTATTCGTAAACGTAAAGGGGGTATACATAAAGGGGGTTTAGGATTGGTATTATAGTGTTTCTGCTCTGTATTGCTTCAGCTTTAGACTCACATAATAAACATTCACTGGGGTCAAAGTTCAAGTCAATTAGCTGCAAAATGATTTTAGAATATGCATTAACATCAAGTAAATTTGTAAAATGCTTAGGGATGCAACCAATCACTATAAGTCAGATTTGCCAGTATTGAATTTACAATCCAAGTAACATCTTATATTGCCTCTCTTCCATGTTAGGAGAGATCTGGGACTGCATTTGCTTTGCAAGTTTGTTATTAATGAGAAATAAAAGTCACATTGCATGGACACTAAAGTTACAATACAAAAACACACTGTTGCTGCAAACCACTTTATGGTTCCTTTGTGTTACGTTCTGCAGTTTTACTAGATGTTTATGCAGGGCCACATGAGCCCAAAAATATGAACTGAGTAACCAGTTAACAATCTGTTGTCAAAGGAAAAAACATATTCTTCCTTTCTCTCCTGATGTTTCTCTGCACTGTGATCTATCTCTGTCAAATGACAAGCAGACAATGCACTCCTACATCTGTTTCTGCGCTTCTGACATGACACGCCTGTTAAAATCTGTACAAACTGCCTGTGTTCTACAATCCTCGTTCCCTTTTCACAGAAAGGTACTCAGCTTCCTTCCAGATCCTCAATGACAATAAGTGTGTGATCACTAATTTACACCCCAGAACTCTTGCATTCCAAATGGCTTCGAGTTTTGGCAGTAGAGAAATCAAACAAAAACTGAAAAGCAAAACTCAGGTGGAGGTGCATTGATAACATAGCTCCTTTCCTCCAAAAGGAAAATAAACACTTACTTTCCATTTTCTCCCCCAAATCTTTCTGGCTGACTGACTTCAAGGGAGGATTGTACAGCTTTTTAGAAGGCCCTCCACATTAAATACCCATCAGGAATTAACTAGGCAATAGTGGGCCTTCCTGGAATCAAGTTGCTTGTCAACTAGAGGCCAAAAGTTCCTATTGCTCAGCATTGTCATATTGAGGAGGCAATGGTTGCTACCAGTAACACACCCAATAGAGGCCCAGATGGCTGAAGGATCCAGGCCACAAGTGAATGGTGGTAGATCATGGGGTAGGGTCAATGGAGAGGTGTTTCCTGCAAGATAAGGGGAGAGTCTCAGCTGATAATTTCTCCTGATGCCAGATGAGGCAAATGACTCCCTTTCACTCACAGGCTCCTTCAGAAGTCTGCAATTAACATGCTGAGAGTTTGTTTTTCCATCTTGCTGCATTGCTAGCTATCTGCCCATCACTGGACAAATAAAAAGATTATACCCGAAACATCGACTTCTCCAGCTCCTGATGCTGCCTAGCTTGCTGTGTTCTTCCAGTCTCCTGCTTGTCTACTTTGCATTCCAGGCATCTGCAGTTTTTTTTGTCTCTAACTAAATAAAGTAGCGGCACGATTAAGCCCTTAAGTGTGCATTAATCACACACGTCATCTGTCCAGCTTTGACGAGAACCTTGAAGTACTTGTAAGACCCATAACATGCTGCACTGAGGTATCTCCAAATAACTAACGACCTATCACTCTGTAACTGTGCTCTCGGGTCTGTTGTCACAGTCTATCATTAAAGTTCATGCCTCTGCAATTATTTGCCAAAGCAAGTTCTGGTCACCTGTCTTTCTAGATGTGGATGTGCAGGGGTCAGTATTTGGTAGGCGCAGAAAACAGAATATTATTTAGCAGGTTAGCCTGCTGGTGTCATGTTGGCTCTTGTATTTCTCCCAAACATCTCATTGGTGGAGAAGAGGTTGAAATCACAGGAAGAAAGGCACTGATGCCAGTAGTGAATGATATTTCCATCTCAACTCATCTGCTGCTGAATCCATTTTTTAATTCTGGATTGACTATTCCAATGCTTCCTGGACAACCTCATATCATAATCATCAGCTCATCCAAACTTCTGCTGTCCGTGTCCTAACTTGCATCAAGCCTGGGTATACATCAGCCCTGTGGTCCCTGACCTTCATTTCTCCCAGCTTGGCAATCGTCAATTTCAAAATGTTCTTTATTAATTTCAAGTTCCTCAATGATTCCCATTTCTAGACATTTTCTAATCAACCTGTTCAGAGATTACACATCTCTGGAGCTGGTGAAAATTGAAGCTGGGCCTCCTAGTCCAGAAGTAGGGACAAAACCTCTGCACCACAAGGCCTATCAGTTTCCCATTCCTATGTGTCCTCCAGCACAAACTCTACAATCTTTGGGTATCAAATTATATTCTGGCTCCTAAATATGGAAATAGTGCAGTAACGAATATGAAAGACACCAGCCTGGCTCACTTCTACATTGTCAGGTAGCAAGAGTTAGGAAATACCCTGTTCACCACATCTGCCGCTGGAAAATGTACTACAAATGGCTGGATTTTTGTTCTCAGGGGATCGGGACTGATGTACGGCCCACTGCCTCCAGACATAGATCAGAGAAAGCTATAGGGGCTATCATGTGTTCAGGCAAGCTGTTTAAAAGATATGCCTTCATTCACAGGGATATTTTGACAGTAACCATTCAGCTCACTAGCCCTCACATCCACAAGTTTCACCCCCTCCACTCCCCAAGCCATACATGTCAATTCATTCATCCAACCAGCCACAATCATCTCTCATCCCTTCTTATACCAACTATTCCTCCAACCACCCTGATGTGACCAGCCTCCTCCAACATCTATCATCCTTTTTCATTACAGCCTCCATGTCAAGTCATCCAGTATTCACCATAAGGGATGGTGGCTCAATAGTTAGAACTTGGTTCAATTCCACCCTCAGGTGACTGTCTGTGTAGAGTTTGCGTATTCTCCCAGTGTCTTCGTGGATTTTCTCTGGGTGCTCTGAATTCCTCCCACAGTCCAAAGATGTGCAGGTTAGATGGATTGGTCATGTTAAATTGCGCATAGTGTCCAGGGGTGTGCAGGCTAAGTGGATTAGCCATGGGAAATGTAGGGTTACAGGGATATGGTAGGGTTGGATCCTCTTCGGAGGGTCAGTGTCGACATAATGGGTTGAATGGCCTAATTCTACACTGCAGGGGTTCTGTGATTCTATAATTGGAGTTTAGGAGTTTGATACTGTGACTTTTTTACAAATTATTGCAGACTTCACTGTATTAAACACATTCTCAACCCATTCAGTGCAATTAAATCCCATCAAGTAGTTAATCACTCATAAAAACAAATATTTGTATTCATTATCCGATATCAAAGTCAGTTCATCCTAATCAATCAAACTGTGAATTTACACCCTCACCTCTGTATGCTCAGGATAACGCTGAGGAAAGCAGGCAAGATAATATTTGTAAGGGTAGCATTTAGCTTTGTGTGAACAAACAACTATTATATTTCCTAGAACAGGCTTTTTTTCAACTCTTACAAATGCAGACCTGCATTTTTTTTTAATTAGCAGACTGGTTATTTAAAACCTTGTCTACTTGAGTTTTGTAACTCTCAGACACAGGTTTAGGTAAGGTATTTTTTCAATGTGCATAGAACTACCCATTTCAATAACTTGACAGCTGACAGTTCTATAAACCTTATCCTACCTTCAAGAGCATTTGCAGCTTCTCGAATGATTTGTAACATCTTCAGTGTGGTTTAAGGCTCTTGCTCCAGAGTAAATGGGATTTCCTTGAACTCAGTGATGAGTCCAAATGGCCCTGCTGAGTTTGGGTTTCCCACATGAGGGAATCACATCTTGCCCTTGTTCCCCACCTCTGCCACCAGCAAAAATAATACCTGTTACAAATAGCATGGAGGTTGCCAGATTCTGATCACACCACCATTTTGAATGTTCCTGGTAGGCTTCATGATTCTACAAAGATTCCTGTTCCATAGTATTTCTGTGCCATTCATAATAAAACAAACTTCATTAACCAGCATCTATGGCACCAGCGGTGTGCTGCTGGATCCAATATTCCGGTTGATCAAGAGGTCCACCTCGGCAATGTAAAACACAAACATTAAGTCATAGAAAAGTAAGCAAGAGATACATGCGTCAATTATACTTTATTTACAACATAAAGTCACTTAAATAATAATGCAATGTTGCCTTAAATAAAACTTATCAGCAGAGAGCTTCCTTACTCACACCCTTAACTGACTACTTGGACATCGCTGAGATCACAATAAAATAGTAAATTTCCCATATTTGATGTTTGTACTATTTGCAGGTTTATCGAAAGTGCCAGTTTATAAGATGTCAGTTAAAACAAAGTTTGCTCTATTATAATGAAGCTCCTCTCTGATTCCAATCATGATATCCGTGAACTGATACATAGGCTGTTAGGGTCAGGAGACCGACCCTGAAAGTCAGCAGGTTAGTTGATCATAGACTCCACCACTTCCATCCTGCATGAGCAGTTTCCAGCAGAATCATTGGGCAGCATATTTTCTCCTTCCAAGATCCTGAGTCCTAATTGCTGCTCAAATAGAGGTCAGCTAACTGTTCACAGATTAATTCTGAGATCTTTACACTCTAAATTAGAAACAATTTATATCATTGATCCTTTTTTATGCAGTATTGAATGGAAATATTTTTACTCTACACATTTTCATGTGAAGAATAACAGAATTTTAGACATCCCTTTGTAAACAGCAATTGATGCTAGATCAAATTTAAGATGTTAATGCTAAGATTGTTTTTGTAGCCAAAGGTAATGTGGAATATGGGACAAAGGTTATATGGAGGAATGTTAGAGATTAGCAATGATCTTATTGAAAGGTGTCAGAACAAGGGTTACAAAGGGGCTAAACAGTTTGTTCTGGCTCTTATGTTCAATATAATTGGCTAACTGACAAGATTGTTCAAGAATTGGATTTGAAAAATGAATGAAATTCATTCAGAGTTTGTGACAACAGTGGGTAGATTATTTGATCCATTTTGGATGGATAGCTCAAAGGGAAGAAAAAGAACATGCTGAGAAGTTTTGATCTGACAACTTCAAACTGTATTCAGTCAAAGATTACAGGGTGTGTAGACTTAGAGCCCACAACGGATGAGACTAGTGAAACTTTGTCTGATTCGATCTGCCTACAGCTTGTTGGCAAAAGACATATTAAAGGATAGTATATGTACATAATATTTGCTTTTATATTAGCACTCAGTCATATCACAGAAATGTAACAAAACTCTTAAGACTGGGGAGAAAGAATTCAGTCCATAAGTTCCTGCTCCAGCAGCAATGCCATAGAGTATGAGGGTCAGACTTCAGTCCAATCTGTCCAATGCTTTTTCAGGGTGTGTCAGGACGATTATTTCAGTCTAGCTGTGTCATGGAGTCAGTTAGAAAGTGTTGCAGCTTTGTGTAATGTGGGGACTACAATACTGCAGGAACAATCTGACCAGTGCTCAATTAACTAGCTTTCAGGCTATATTCTGCAGGGGATGATTTAAATTTCCGAGATTGCATAAAACTTGAAAAATCAAACTGACAACTCAGTATACACTCTGCCAGATTTTCTTTTCAACTGAAGCTAAAGAAAATTAAACAAGATGCATACTTTGGCAGCCAATTCGATTTTGCCCAACTTACTCCATTGCTGAGCGTTCTTAAGAACAATCAAACATTAAGCTGATATCTATCCACTGTTGGTTCCAAACCACTTCTTGATTTGTCTCTATAGTCATCCACAGACTTTAAGATGAATCTTATGACCTTGTCCGTTAGTTAGTAAATGTACTTTCCATAAAAGCTTGTATATAATTTGCATTGTAAGCATCATCAATTGAAACTTCTATAGTACACTTCAGGAATAAAAAGAAATGACTCAAACTGCTTAACAACAATTCTTAAAAACCTCAAAATCTGTGGGTATAACTTAATTGTTGGTATCTATGGTGCATATATCCATATTAGCCTATTAGATTTGCTCTTAATAGTCTGAGGTTGTATTTTACAACAAATAGAATTGAAGTATTCAATCATTTGAAAGAGGACACATAAGTAACAAAAATGAGAATTTGTTGTGAAAGGTTAATTAAGCAATTCTGATTTAAGAGGAAAAGAATGTTATACAACCGATGGTGCAATTACAAAAATAAAAATTGCAGTAAAGTCTATATCATTGGAAGGAGATTAATAAAGCAGTTGGTTCTGTAAATTGCACTATTTACAGACGTGTGGGAAAAATTTCAACACACGGATGACATGCAGACAATATATGGTCTATACTTCTGTTTGTGTTACAACTCAAGAATCCACAGTAACATCGCATAAGCTCATTATGGTCGGATGTTGTTTTATCAGTGTATATAACATAGCATTTCTACTCCACCACAAAGACGAAAGACAATGTGCATAAAAATAGCAATTACTGAATAAATAACTAGTAACTGGGTGACCTAATGGTAGGTTAGTTATTTTTTAGACCACAAAAGGGCTTACAAGAAAACCATACCAAATCTTCAATGTTTGAGCTGGATGAGTAGTATCAGCATTACAGTGTGCAGTGAATGGAGATCCAAATTCACAGCCAGAATAAAATACTTTATATTTGCATTTTCGTCATCTCTGAAGGTTAGAAAAGTTCCACCTAATCAGAAAACTGTTAACTTCAGTGTTCTAAAGAACTCAGGAGACAGCAGAGTTCAAACTGCATTGAAAGATTCTCAGCAGCATAAACATGAGGGTCGCTTTTCCAAGGCTCCACATAATGTATGAAGTCTTGCAGACACTGGGAAGGCGTTATGGGTGTGCCCATAGTTATGTGGTCACAATGGGTAATTTTGCAGCAAAATGTACTACACTACTGCCATCCATGGGCCTTTTCTAAAAATGAATAGTAAAGAAAATTACTTTTTCCCTTGAATACCTGACTGAACAAGAGAACACCCAAGAGCTTCATTTATCTAAGTTGAAATGGGAAAACCAATACACCATCCATCTGCTTGATGATATTATTGTGAGGCAAGACCAGCTCGGAACCTGTGTCCAATTTCCAGACGTCACAAGTCACCCCGCATTATTTGGCAAGACAGTGTGGCATGTCAGACGGGCTGAATTGAAGCTGCAATGGGGGTTGGGTGCAGGATGAATGAATCAATGAAAATTTGAAATAAAAAGAGTGTTCATTTGCGACCATGTAATCAATGTTGAGAGTGTGGTGCTGGAAAAGCACAGCCAGTCAGGCAGATCCAAATAGCAGGAGCATTGACGTTTCAGGCATAAGCCCTTCACCGAAACATTGATTCTCCTGCTGCCTGAATGGCTGTGCTTTTCCAGCACCACACTCTCGACTCTGATGTCCAGCATCTGCAGTCCTCACTTTCTCCTTGACCATGTAATCACTATCAATTATTAGAAAAAAAATCTGGTTCATTATTGACCTTTTCAGGACATCTGCAATCCTAACCTGGTCTGGTCTATTTGTGACTCCAGACCACAGCAATGTTGCTGTCTCTTAACGGTCTTCTGGACAATTAGTGATGGGCAATAAATTCTGGCTTAGCCAGTGATACCTATATCTCATGAACGAATCATAAAATAAGAGCAAGGCAAACTAGATATCAGTATTCAAATGAGCAATGGAAGCACAGCAAGCAGGAACCTAGCCAGCATGGTGGCTCAGTGGGTTAGCATTGCTGCCTTACAGAGACAAGAACTCGAATCCACCCTCAGGTGACTATCTGTGTGGAGTTTGCACGTTCTTCCTGTTCTGTGTGAATTTCCTCTGGAAGCTCCAGCTTCCTCCCATAGTCCAAAGATGTGCAAGTTATGTGCATTGGCTATGTTAAATTACCCAGAGTGTGCAGGCTTGGTGGAGTAGCCATGGGAAATGCAGGGTTACAGGGATACGGTAGGAGGGTGGGTCTGAGTGGGATGCTCTGAGAGTTGATGTGAACTTATTGGGCCAAATGGCCTGCATCCACATTGTAGGGATTTCTGACTGGTTAGGAAGTGTATTTATGCATGGATTTGGTCAGTGAATTTCAAAATAAATTGCATCTGTACTTTTATTAGATGGTAGTCTCCATGTCCCAAGTAGGATCATTGACTTTTTGTGCTCTTTCTGCAGTAGGAGTTCTGACTCTTCAGTATCAAAGGGAGCAGTCTTCAGCACATGTCTCAACTATACCATTGGGATCACTCAGCCTCCCTGTCTTTACCACAACTTCCCCTCTAATGGCTAGTTGCAGTCCTTTCAGGAGCCACTCCCTGTCTCAAAGTTTTGCTTCCCAGCCAAATGTGCTACAGGCCAAGCTCCCTGGGAAAGTGTTTCCTGTGCCCGTATCCTATTCGAATTAGGGGAAATGCTCAGGTTGGCAAATCAGGTAAATTTGTACGATAGGATCCAGCACAAGTCTATCTTCGCTGCATGCAGAATTTGGTTTAACTGTTTCTGCCAGGGGCAGAATGCGCAGCAGTGAGGTAGTGACCAATTTTATATTCTGCCTTATTGAATTAAATGGAAAGAAAGCATAGGTGAAATTTAGGACCGCCTCTAAGCCACTGCTATCCAATTTCTGCAAATAAGGAAAACAGAAGCAAACTTGGAGAGCAGCCATAACATTTATCTGAGCACCCCATCAAGGAGGTGATATAAAACACCAGTGGTATTGAGAAATTTTGGCATTTAATGTGAGCTCCCATTGGCTCTAAAAGCACCAAGAAGAGTTTAGCAACCAGAGCAAAATGTCTTATAAATGTGAACAACCAGTTTGGGAATTTGAAGAAAAGACAGGCTGATAACTTTAAAGGAGGCTGTGGAAAAAATAGAGAGGAACATGAGAGTCTGGAGAGAATTAGGGCAGTGGAAGAAGATAAGTAGATGGAGGAAAGGACAGGAAAAAAGGGGCTGAGAGAAAGAGAGTAAGATTGGGTATAGGTGGGAGGAGAATTAATATTGCCTATACCCTTTATCAGAGGATAAGGGAATGCCAGTAATTATCAGTATGCACAGAAGTGTGGAATGAGAGGCAGAGGATAAATGAATAAAGCCTAAGAGGCAGGGCAAAGAAAGTGATTGACATGAATGTTAATAGTAAATGGTAAGGCTGTTTACAAGATGAATTCTAAGCAGGTCAGAACACAATGTGGGACAATATAAAGCAGCTCTTTGTAAATAAAGGAAATGTCCAGATCTTTAAAATTACACCCCTGTATGGGATCCTGTTAGCAAGTACAAATGCTCATAAGTCGAATGTTTGCAAAGCAGGCATGCCCTCTACTCCACTGACCACTCCAGACCCCACCTCCTCAATTTGTTCACCTGACCCCAACTTGACCCAACTATCTATCAACTGGTACCCAGCCCACCTCCACCTTGTCCAAGCCTGATTCTCTCCTCCAACTGACTTGACCACACCCCCACCCATCTGTCATGTCACACCCTCACTCACTGATCAGCTGCCGAATCTCCTCACCTACCACCACTCTACTCCTTTACTCATGCACATGCTGCCCCAATCCCCCACATGTCACCCTCACCTCCTATACTTTTCTTCATAGTTTCTCAGAAAGTAGCTTTTCAACATTTTACTTGGTCGAATACAATAGCTAGTCCACAAAAGGGTGATGTATCTTATCCAAAGATTCTGTCCACTGTTCTCGGTGAGCATTGCTGCATTGCATCAGTTATGAAGGATCCTAGGCATTGGGAGATGGGCTCCAAAATTGCAAGCAGACAAGTAGGTAACTTTGTACATAACCTAAGTCAGAAATCGGATTTTGACTCCGATCAAACAATTTGGTCCATATGAGATGTAAACATTGACCACAATTTATATTAGTTATGATGCATCTCTTTCATGATGCCACCATTACCAAACCCAGGAGGATGCAGTTAATTTTTTTTTGTGGAAGGCAGCGATTCAGTAACTACACAATAAGGCAATGGATTGTTTCATTGAATTACTACATTTGGGAAGAGAAATATGTAGCATCCTTTTCACTCACGATCTGCAATCTTCACTAATCTATCACACACTCTAACCAGTCGTTATACGCATCCAACCCAGTTTCCTGAATTTACTGAAGAAAACAGATGAGTTATGTTGGATGGGAGGTTAGACTCTCAGCAATCAATGCGTGTTGTAAACTTTTGACAGAGACCATGAAGAAATGGCGAGAAGAAATTGTGCATGTTAACAAACACTACTTTGCTGCCTACTTGTAAACAATATGCACACTACATTAATATGTTTAAGTCAAGTCCATGCAAGGTCTCTGAAATAACTGCACAGAGGTCATTATCCCATCACCAAGTCTTCCTTTATTTACATGTGCACTGTACACTGGCTGTGGCCAGCCAGCTCAGCGTCAGTCCCCTGAACTGAGGAAATTCTAAGTTACTTTTTATATTTTATCAAATTATACAAAATACAAACATACAAACAGTCAATGAACAATGAACAGCAGTTTGCAAGAAACAACAACTTACATGGGAAAGGGGCGGCTGGGCCAAACCCCAAAACCCATCGTACAACCAGTTCACAGGGAAACACGGACAAACTCCAAATCCCACCTTATCTTACTAAAAGGAAACAGTAGACACAGTCACATACAAAACAGTCCAATCAACCAAACAATAAACCAGTGCACACAGAACACAGATACCTCTGGCAACCCAACAAATGACCCACTTATCCCATCTTCTGGCCACAAAGTATCCCACCTCGAAGTCCCTTCTAGCTCTTGGTCCACACTGACACACCTTCCAGCTACCTTAAGGACAGCCAATCTAGTTATCCCCTTTTTATTTTTTTTTAAAAAGCACCTCCTGGTTTAGCACCACATCCACAAGCATTCACTCCCTTTATGACCAACGTTCAGTCGAAGCAGTGTGTGTCATCTACAAGATGTACTGCAGAAATTGACTAAGGCTCGTTAAATAGCACATTCCAGTCTATCATCTAGGAGGACAATAGCAGCAGGTACATGGGAACACCACCACTTGCTGGTTCCCCTCCCAGCCACTCATCATCCTCACTTTAGATTAGATTCCCTACAGTATGGAAACAAGCCCTTCAGCCCAACAAATCCACACCAACCACCCGAACAGTAACCCACCCAGACCCATTCCCCTACCCCATATTTATCCCTGACTAACACACCTAACACTAAGAGCAATTTAGCATGGCCAATTCACTTGACCTGCACATCTTTGGATTGTGGAAGGAAACCAGAGGACCCGGGGAAACCCACACAGACACGGGGAGAATGTGCAAACTCCACACAGTCACCCAATGCGGGAATTTATTCCCTGTTTACATTGGTCAGCCAGGCCCTCAATTGGCTCAGGTTAACAACTCCAATCAAGGATCTCATAGTTAATAAGATCCACCTGGTTCCAATCACGACAGTTTCCTTCCCATGTAATGTCTGATATTATGACAATTGGTGGTGTTACTCTCTCACATCTATTACGAACCTTTTCATGGCCCTTCCAGCTATTTATTTTACAGTTTCCAGATGTGAATCCCTTTCTAATCCATTTCCAGCTTTAATTGAGGTCAGACCTTGGACAGACAACCAAGCTGATTCAAGCTAGTGGGTTGGATATTTACTATAATAATACTTTTGTACTTTTACTGACATCGTCCAGGTTTCATAAACAGTGGGGATTATGACAACTTCATCAAGGTGAGGACTTGGTGGATTCAGGAGGTTTCTCTATACTGACTGAGGAGGTATTCCAAAATGACCATCACAAGGCCCTGATTCCCCAACAGCACTGACCCACTGTCCATCTGAGGCCTCTGATTCTATCCATTATCGCTCCGTCCCACAATCCTCATAACAACTAGTAACAAGGTTCAAAGTGTTAAGTGTCCCAAGACTCTGATAAAATGACCATGAGGCCTTATGCATTCACACTGAAATAACCTCCTTCTCCACTAAATCCAAAACCTCTGATCACAAACAAAATGTTTTACTTTATATGTTTTACTTTATAATGGATCATCTTAGAAATGCAGTAGAGAACTGTTTAAGATTACATCTCTGCATTAGTTGGGCACCTATGAACTAAGATAGCAACATTTTTTATTTTCACCCAAGTCTGGAGTTCTGTTCTTCTGTGGATAAGGTCAGTTTTGGTGCTTCCCATTTCCATAAAGCCACAGAATCTTGTCCAAATTCAAAGCCATTTGCCAAAAGTGGGCCCATTTCCCTAATAACAGCTTTCCTCCTCTACATCCACAGGTTATTAATATAGATGGTAAAGAGAAGCAGGTTAAACACTGATCCTCGCAATATGTTGTTGGCAACTGGCCTCCAAAGAGATCCAACGTGTTAATAACTTCTTGCTCACAGACATGCAATCATTTCTTAATCCAATGTAGAGCTTCCCACAATCGGTTGGAAGTCAAATTATATCAGCATTATTACATGTTCAAAATTACTGCCATAGTCTATTCGAGACAAAAGTTCACAAACCTTCCTACCAAGCTATTCAGCACAAGTGGCTTGATTCACTGTTACTCTTTTATTTGGTCGACTTTCCTGTGTAATGATTGTTAATTTAATCTTGCAGAAAATACTTTACTGTTCCTAGTTGATAATTGTTGATTCTGATTTAACTGTGGTTACAAGCTATTGAATTATGATTTGAATTGTTATGCTTATAATTAAGAAATATGAGCAAGTGAAATTTGGAGTATAGACAGCAGTGTAATATCGCATATGTAACAGACAGTTTTTAATATGGCAAATTAATACAAAGCTAAATATTGTTCTCCTGCAGGCAAATTGGGAATACAGAGATTTAACTGTTTTAATTGTTTATCACCATTTAGAGCTGAGACATTTTGATCATTCAGGAGAAAGAGTGCCATCTGGTGTCAGTTAAAAATAGTAAAATCATTTTCAAGCATTTGCATTCTATTTAAAAGAAACGTTTGTATTGTCACAGTGAGATAGACAAATTGATGTGGAGTTTGATATTCTCCTACTTGTTATCTTACATAGGTTTCTCTAGGTTTTACAGACTGATTTTTAACTTATTCAGCTTTTCCTTTATGTTCTTTGGAACTGTTGAAAATAGGACAGGTTATAAAAAAGCATAATGAAACAGCATGGAAAATGTTGATATGAATACCTCTAAAAAACATGAAAATATAAATACACATAAACTAATTTGAATTTTCACAGAGTTGTGAAGACTCTGAAGATCTTTAAAAATGACAGATGAGACCTGGATCTGAAGTCTCACATCTATTTCAGGCACATCTTGTTTTTGCTGGTAAGAGGTAGGGGATGACTTGTGAAGAGCTCAGGTATGAATTATGAATCGGCCAGGCTATTTAAGCATAATGAACAGGATGAACAGATCCAATTTTCACTTTAAGAATAGCCTCAACCTGCAATGTGCTTTCCATTGATTTAGATGGAGTTGTACATGATCATGAAGAATGGATAAGATCTGTAGAGATGTCAGGATATTTAAAACCCCTGCCATTTGGACAAAAGAAACTTCTTGCCTATGTCTGAGAGAATAAAGAATGCCAGCTTTAGCAGTTTCAACAGATATAATCCTAAAGGCTATTATTATGCTTGACTGCTTCTGCAATCTATCTTTGTGATGGTTGGGTTGGGAAAGGGCTGTTAGTTTGATTGACATCTCAAAGTGATTATTAAAGGATTAGTTGTCTTTTATGTGATCATAAATACAAATACTTACAAGCAATTAAGAATTTGAGAGGATGGACTGTATTGAATTACATGCATGTTACACCTAGTGTAATAGATACATAGAAATTTATTTGACCTCATCTCAGCATTTCTCCTGGGATTAGGCTGGTTCTACTGCAGGAAACCAAGAAACAGTAAAAATGTACTTGGCCTTGTGTTCACTAAATCTGCCTGTCCCAGGTGTGTGTTCATGACAGTATCTGTAGGAGTGACCATTACACAGTTCCTCTTGAGGGCATATCAGAAATAACACCAAATATGCCATCCTAAGTGATGGAGAGTCCAACACATCAGCACAAAAGATAAGGCTAAAGCATTTCCAGCAATCTTCAGCCAGAAGTGCCAAATGTTTGATCCGTCTTTGCCTCCTCCAGAGTTCCCCAGTATCACATATACCAGTCTTCAGCCCAATTCAATTGACTCCATGATATCAGGAAATGACTAAAAGCACTGTAAACTGCAAAAACACAGGTCCTGATAATGGTGGATACCAGGCAAGTTGGCTGGTGGCACATAGGACGGCATGGCTTGGCATTAATTTGGCATAGGAGTCATGGAGATGAGTGGGTATATGGGTTGGTTTCGATGATTTGAGAGGCCATGGTGGTAGTTGGACAGGCATAGATTGGTTTATAAAGTGTGAGGGACCTTTGGCGGTGAATGATGGGTTGAGAGTGAGAAAACCAAGAAAAAGGAAAAACGTTTGACCTCATCCTTACCATCTGCCTGTCACAAATATGCCTGCTTATGACAGTACCAGCAAGGGTAACCGTTTCACAGCTTGTGGTCAAGTGACCAAAACAGGCCCAAAATTATGCATTCTAAATTGACCTAAAGCCAGAGAAATTGGGAGCAACAGAAAATTGGTCACACTAAATTAAACAGCAGCCATCAGCTTCAGAAAGCAGTGGAAAGCAAGGTCAAAGAGGTTACAAATGTTCAAGGTAAACCAGTTACAACCAGCCCAAGGGTTGTATAATGGAGAGGTTTTGATTAGACTTTCTGGCATCTTGACTAAGGACACGCACTTTACACATTCCTGGCATAGCAACGGTGAAGGTTGTCAGTGTGACCCCATTGGGTGATTTGAACCCTGCTCATGACCCCTTTGGCCAAAAGGCACAGAACATTCTGGAAAGTCAGGGATGATGGATAAAAACATACAACAAGGTGCCATTCCCTCGGTGAAGACTGCAGGGACAGAGACCATAAAGCAACCCAAGACTGAAGAGAATATCCATCCTTACCTGCAACACCCACCTTCGTGGAAGAGAGCCAGCCCTATGTCAAGGAAGAAGAGGATTCTAATGGCCCAGTTCAGACATGTGAATCATTGTGGATAATATTCTTTCTCAGACAGATAGAGCCAGATAGAGAGTATATGTTGTGAGATTTTGAGAAATGCTCACATGGTCTTTTTAGTCAGACACATTTTGTTAATAAGAAATATTTTATTAATAAAATTGAGTTGAACTGCAGACCAAATTCTGTGTTCCTCTGTCCACCTCACTATCAAGAGCATTTGTTTAAAGTATTTTTTGTACATAAACTAGTTGAAGTGGCCAAAGCACAGGCAGCGAGTTCCATATGATAGCATGTCAGGAGTAGCACCAAATATCACATCTTCAATAGTGGACAGCCCGGCATATTAATGCAAAAGAAGTAGCTAAAACATTTCCACCCAGAAGTACAAGTGGATTCTCCATATTCTGCTCCTTCAGAGTTCTCCAAACATCAGATATCCCAGTCTTTAGCCAATTCAATTGACTTCTTGATATCAGAAAATAACTGAAGGCATTGGATAATGCAGAAGTATAGGCCCTGGCAATATTCTGGCAATTGTACTGAAGACTTGTGCTGCACCTCTAGGCAAACTGTTCCAGTTACAACACTAGCTGTAGATAAAAAGCAGGACAATTTCAGCCCAGCCAACTAAAGGAAGAGGTCATCAGGAGTATTATCAAGCAGCACTTGCCCACCAATAACCTGCTCACTGATATAAGTTTGGTCTCCTCCAGGGCATTACTCTCCTGACTTCATGACAGTCCTGGAAGAGTTTCATGGGGACAGTAGACAGGGAGGTTTACTCTGTACGTCACCTTATACTGTACCTTTCCTGGGAGTGTTTGATTGGAACAGTGTCAAGGGAGCTTTACTTTCAGTTTATTTTCAGATTAAGAGTTGAGGGAGCTTTAATCTGTACCTAACCCCGTGTTGACTCTCTTTCCAGAGAGTGTTTGATGGTGGCAATGTCAAAGAAGCTTTGCTTTCATTTTAAAAGTGCAGCAGAAGATTTACTCTATACCTAACCCTGTGCTGTCCATATCCTGGGATGATGTCGAGGGAGTTTCAATTTCAGTTTTGAAAAAAGATAGAGAGCTCTACTGTATTTACCCATGTACTGTATCTGTCCTGACTTCATAACAGCCTTGATTAAAACAACAATTGGACTCCAAAGGTGAAGATAGTGCGACTATCCGTGACATCAAGGAAACTTTTGACAATGTGGCATCAAGGAGCCCAAGCAAAACTAGTTAATATAAATTCAGGAAAAACTCTCCATTGGTTGGACTCATACCTGGCACAAAGGAAAAATGGCTGTACTTGTTCGAGGTCAATCATTTCAACTCTAGAACACTGCAGGAGTTATTCAGGGGTTTGTCCTTAGGTAGCTATCTTCAATTGCCTTTTCTCCATAAAAGTTGGAAGTGAGGATTTTCACCGATTGTAGAATATTCACCACCACTTCTTTCTCCTCAGACAATGAAACAGGCCATGTCTATAGACAACAAGAGGTGGACAATAGCCAGGTTTAGGCTAGTAAGTGGCAAGTAACTGTCACATCACACAAGTGTAAGGCAATGACCATCTCTAACAACAGATGTAACCACTGCAAGAGAAAATGAGGACTGCAGGTCTAACCATTACCCTTTGACATTCAATAGTAGCACTATTACTAAATTTGTTTTTTTTTAACTTATTCATTTTGTAGGATGTGGGCATCATTGGTTGGCCAGCATTTATTGTCCCTCCCTAATTGCCCTTGAAACAGTGGTGAGCTGCATTCTTGAACCACTGCCTTCCACTGGCTGTGGGTTGACCCACAATGCCATTAGGGAGGGAATTCCAGGATTTTGACCCAGTGACAGTGAAGGAATGCTGATATATTTTCAAGTCAGAATGGGGAGTGACTTGGAGGGGAACTTGAAAGTGGTGGTGTTCCCATATATCTGCTGGCCTTGAGCTTCTTCATGGAAGTGGTTGTGGGTTTGGAAGGTGCTATTTAAGGATCTTTGGTGAATTTCTGCAGTGCATCTTGTAGACAGTACACTACTGCTATTGAGTGTCAGTAGAGCGAGTGGACGCTTGTGACTGTAGTGCCAATCAAGCGGGCTGCTTTGTCCTGGATGGTGTCAAGATTGTTGAGTGTTGTTGGACTGCACTCATCCAGGTAAGTGGGGAGTATTCCATCATTCTCTGGACTTGTGCCTTGGAGATGGTGGACAAGCTTTGAGGAATCAAGATGTGAGTTACTCACGACTACTTCTGACCTACTCTTGTAGCTGCTGTGTTTGTGTGATGAGTCCAGTTGAGTTTCTGGTCAATGATCATCCCCAACATGTTGATACTGATGGATTCAGTGATGGTAATACTATTGAATGCCAAGGGACAGTGGTTAGATTGTCCCTTATTTGTGATGGTCATAGCCTGGCATTTGTGGCTTAAAGGTTGCTTGCCACTTGTCATATTGTTTAGATCTTGTTGCAGTTGAAACTTTATTGCTGGAACAGCACAGCAGGTCAGGCAGCATCCAGGGAACAGGAGATTCGACGTTTCGGGCACAGGCCCTTCTTCAGGAATGGCCTGAAGAAGGGCCTGTGCCCGAAATGTCGAATCTCCTGTTCCCTGGATGCTGCCTGACCTGCTGTGCTGTTCCAGCAATAAAGTTTCAACTTTGATCTCCAGCATCTGCAGACCTCACTTTCTCCTCCTAGATCTTGTTGCATTTGAACATGGACTGCTTCAGTATCTGAGTCGTCGCATATGGTGCTATTATTGGCGAACATCCCCACTTTTAACCTAATGATGAAGCAGTTGAAGAATCACTATAATCAACATCCTGGGGTTATCTCTGACTGGAAACTGGACTAGCCAACAAATACAGTTGCTACAAGAGCCGGTTAGAAGACAAGAATCCTGTGAGCAGCTCATTTTCTGACCCTCCAAAGCTTGTCCAACATCCACAAATCAGGAATATGACAGAATTACTTCCACTTGCCTGGATGTGTGCATCTCCAAAAGCACCATCAAGCACATGTTTGACACCATCTAGGAAAAGGGTGGAGTAGCAGTAATATCACGAGACTAGCAACCAGAACTCCACGCTAATGTTCTACAGACATGGGTTTGAATAGATTACAATGAGATTTGAAATCAATGAAAATGCTGACCATGTAATAGGTTGTAGTAAAATTCCAACTCATTCACGACTTGCCCTTAAGGGAAGGAAATTTCCAACCTTACTTCTTCAGGCCTAAATATGAACCTGATCTAAAGCAATGGGGTTGATTTTTGACTGTTTTCTGGGCAAATATTGATCTGACTAATGACACCCACATCCCAAAAGAGAGAATAATAAGAATAAAGCAGCCCACATGATTGGCACAGTATCCCTTCACTCCCTCCACAATGACACACGGTAGCAGCACCATCTACAGGATTCATTACAGAAATTTACTGAGGCTCATTCCAAAGCACCTTCAAACATATGATCACCAACCATCTAGAAGGAAAGAGTAGCAGATACATGAAACCACCATTAATTTCTTTCCTTGGTCTTCTCAATTTTTTTTGGCAGGAGGCAGTATGAAGGGGTCATTGGGGTCTGGGAACATGTCGGCAGCTGGTGAGCCCAAAGTGTGACTTTGAAGGGTGACAGCAAGGCAGCTGGTGAGCCTGGAGGATGGCAGCAAGACAGCTGGTGAGTCCAGAGTAAGACTCTGGAATCAATGTCAAGGAGGCAGACAGGTGAGCATGGGCACCTGGTATCAGCTGCTACATTGGCAGAGGCTGGCAGCTTCAGCACAGTGGTAGTTTCAGCCCAGCATTCTGCGGCCTGGGAATCCTTTGGGTGGCTTTTGCCATGTCTTCCTTCCGGGGATCAGCAGTACTACCTTTCTGAACCCAGGAGCCAGGAATTGGACTAAATAGGCATGGTCTTAATTTTCAAAAAAAAACTTTTCCCATCTATGCCTCCTGTTATTAATATAGGTGCAGAGGTATGGCGACTTAAAAGTTTTCATTTTTTTTGTAAAAATATACTAGTGATAATAAATGACTTCCATACGAAGTTCCTATCTAAGCCAATCATCCTCCTCGCTGGGAATCATATCCCTAGCTACAGAGTTGCAGGGTTAAAATCCAGGAACATCCTCCCCAAACGTATTGTGGTTATACAGGATTCAGAACAACATTTAGGGTCAAGACTGGGGTGATTAAAAAATGGTATCAAGAGGCAGAATTGATTGTTGAACGTAAGTCATAAATGTTTGCAAAACTATTCTATTGTCTCTAATATGTTGGTACAAAAGGACAGGATGTAAATTGGAGAATGATATTGTGCAGAAAGAAGATTGGCCTTTTATTTTTGTGGTGACTCTTTGAAAAGTACAATATAATTCATCCCTAAGCTTTCCCATAGTCTAGGAAATGTTCATCTTCAAGCATTTAAAAGAAATCCCTGTCTTCTTTGTCATTAAAAGAAAAGGTGATCTTTATGAATGATAAGATTCTGAGATGATGTTTCTGTTTGCACAGAGTCCAGAACTGCCACTGGGAGGAGGAAATGGTTTTCCACAGTACTGTTGATTTTTTCAGCACATAGAATTAATAACATTCCCTCGAATGTTCTACCTTGAAAATATTCAGCTATGTTTTTGAATGTTAAAGGAGTCCAAAGTTATGGGTAAGGCAGGCATGGAAGTAGCAGTAAGGCAACTTTAGTTCAGCCATAAACAACAGTGTGGTCTCAAAGGCCGCGTGGCTTTCTCCTGCTTCTAATAATTTTAGGATACAGACTAGTAGTTTGAAAAAAATGTGAAATGCAATGACTGCCTTAATTCAAGTTTGGATGCTTTAATTGATAATTTTTAGAAAATTACCAATGTTTTGAGCTTCAGGGTGACATGTCAGACAAGATAAAAAAGCAGCTTTGCTAATAGCAACCTAGAATGTTTGGCAGAAATGACAAGTGACTATACTTTCCAGCCTTATATATAAAAAAGTGCATAAATGGTAAACATTTAAGAAGGTACATGTAATGCATATTTTATTAAAGACTACCTGGTACACTCCACTGTGACATTAATATAAACATTGAAGACGTATCCAAAAAGTATAAAAATTATGCTAAGTAAATGCCAAAAATAAAATTACATTGTTTTATAGAGTTTTGAAGCAAAAGAACAAATACAAAACTGTGATTAAATAATCTGGGAACAATGACAAGAGTTTAAGTACATTTGGTTGGTTTTCGATGGTACTGTAGAAATCCTAATGTATTCTTTTGGTTCTTTTTCCTCACGCAGTGCTTGGACAGAGACAACAAAAAAAGTCATCTAATCACTTGTTCAATATTCCTGTAATCTTTTTCATGAAGGTCAGATGTCTCCAGTCATAATAGCAATGAATTCTTCCTGGTTAACTATGGAAAATAAAAACAATTACAACAACATTTGATGAGAAAGGTTTCAACATTAATTCATTTTAACAACATTAACCCAGTTACTAAATGTTTTATTTGTTTGTCACAACTCTGCTCACATTATTTGGAGACTCCAATGATCATGCTGATGTATACTATTACATTTCACAACTTTTTAGGCACAATACTCCATTACAAGACTACTAGGGAGAATAGGAATCACTAATTTTATTTCAACTTTGAATTGATCAAAATACAACTGTTCTAGCATAGCTTACTAAAATTTCATCTGAGCCCATATGATGCAGACTCTTGCTCAACATATGTAATTGAGCTCCTGAACTCTTCGGGAACTGTATTACACAAAAATCCAAGGTATCAGCTACGTATTTAGCCAAATTACTGAGCTACAATGGGAAAGTCATAGGCAGGCATTTATTTATGGTGTTCCACTTCCTTACTTCACTTATTATGCGACTCTTCTTTCTTATTTGCTTAACATTTGTTTGGCTCAAATTGGCCCAATACATGCAGCAAGTTAAACAAAACCAACCAAAAACCTCTGGATTGGAACATTTGCAAAGGACAAAATGGAAGAAGAGCTCAAATTCAGATGAGAATTAAGAACAAAATTAAAACACAGGATTTGCTGGATCAGCAAATCCTTTGTCCTTCAGACCAACTGAATGGTGATACATCCTCAAAATGTCCCGATTGTCCTTTGTAGCACTCCAGTGTTGAAGCTGGCGCCAAAATTTCATCGTAGATTATTAATCTCTTAAATCAGAGCTAGCTGTAACCTTGACAGCCTAAACAGTTATAAGGAAGAATGAAATTAAACATTTGGTAGATAAAAACAAAAAGGCAGAATCTGAAAAGGTGAAAGGCACTAGCAAATTTTAGAATTCAAAGGGATTTGTTGTCTTTGTTCCAAGTAAGGAGTTAACATAGGGATAGCACAACTCAGAGCTTGCATAACATTTTTCTTTTAACACAGACTGGAGAATAAATGAAAAAAGGTATTGTTGCAATTATACAGAGCTCATCCCTAAGGAGATGAGGAAACACTTGACTGAGAAAAGGTGCAATGAAGACTCCGGCTAGCGCAGGAGTCAATTTATTTACAAGAACAGATTACTAAAATGGATCTAAAATTGTGTGGAGTTAACAGGAGCAAAGTGTGGTATGAACTTATTGGAACAAATGAAAAAGTTATGGAGTTTGCCAAGAAAGAAGCTAGAGCTTGTTTCTATAGACTTCAAAGTCTATAATTAGGGATTGCTGTTTAGGAAAATTTTTTAAAAAGTTATTTGCCCCTCCCCCCTCCGCTTAGTCGTCAAATTTTTTGGTACACAGTAGTCATGAAGGACTTCAACTTTTATAAATACTGGGCAGACCAAATTTGCAGCAATAGTGAGGGTCAGGAATATGCTCAAGACAGTTTTACATATTGGCCTGACAACAAATCATCCACAGCAGATTTGCCCAATAGGATTTTGCTACATTTTCACCAAATGCTGGGCAATCAGGTAGCTGCATTTGCCACATTAAAAAAACCACATGCAATATTAAATGAAATAAAATGTACATAAATACATTGCATACTTCAGACAATCAAAACACATTAGATTAGATTCCCTACAGTGTAGAAACAGGCCCTTCGGCCCAACAAGTCCACACCAACCCTCCGAAGAGTAACCCACCCAGACTCATTTCCCTACATTTACTCCTGACTGATGCACTTAACACTATAGGTAATTTAACATGGCCAATTCACCTGATCTGCACATCTTTCAGACCGTGGGAGGAAACTAGAGCACTTGGAGGAAACCCATACAGACAGGGGGAGAATGTGCAAACTCCACACACAGTTGCCCAAGGCTGGAATCGAACCTGGGTCCCTGGTGCTATGAGGCAGCAGTGCTGCCTGCAAGATATACACTTGCTGTCAGAGCAAGCAGAATAGCTTTGAAAGGGTTTAGCAATCTAATTGTTTCACAAAGTAAACTTGCCAAATAAACTGTCAAAGTACGGTGATAATCTGTTAATTGAAGTGCCCTGTTTCTAACATACTCCAGCACATCAGAAACATTCCTCAGAAGGGTGACTGGACCAGAAACATTATCTCTGATTTCCCTCCACAGATGTTGCCAGACTGCGGAGTCTTTCCAGCAATTTCTGTTTCTGAACAAATAAATATTGGAATTTTAACTTGAATCACAACCCAAAACGTATAATGTAATGAATTACTTTTACCTAAGCCTTTTCCTTTGTTAGCTTACGGACCATGAAGATTTTAGAATTCAGCAAAACAAACCCAATAGGCAAAAATAAAAAAAATGAAGCTAGTGCAATACACTGAAATCTGTCAAACGTTTTCTAGCAAGATTAGAAACAAGCAATAAACAGGATATTAGAAATGAGAAAATGAAATGGAAGAAGCATTAAATACTTTGTCTGTACTAGACAATGAAATAAAAGTGGGGAACCAAGGCTTTGGTAAAAAAGTAATATTTAGTACATTTCTCATTAAGTGTCTAAAGGGGAAAATTCTGTATATCCAATGATTTAGAAACTGTTTTTTGAATAAAATATAGGACTACAAAAAAATTATAGATATTATAGGTTTTGATCATCTACAATTTCCCAGATTTTAGAACAGTCCCCTTGCATTAAAGCAGAAATATATACCTGTTATTCAAGAAAGGAGGAAATTTAAACAGGATGCTAAAAGACATTAAGAAAATATACAATATCAGAGCAATAAAAAAAAAGAAAATCACAATATGAATTAGTAGAGATTACATGCATTAAAAGGACAGAGAAACTACTTTAACAAATCCATTAATTTGTGTGATATTGCAACTGGTAAAATATTAAAGGATTAAAATCAGCAGTTAGAGCACATGTGGATTTTCAAAACCATTCTGATTGACATGTTAGAAAGCAGCTGCTATAATGCACAATATATGGGACGTTATAATAACATGTATTTGGATTCAGTGAACAGAGAATGCAGAATAAAGTAGTCATTTTCAAGTTGGCAGACTGCAACCCAGTGGGTCTACATTAATAACTTCAAGAAGGCCTTTGACAAGGTGCCGCAAAGGAAGCTGCAAAGATAAGTGGCCATAGTGTTAGGGGCAAGGTATTGGCATGGATACAGGATTGGCTGACTAGCAGAAGTCAGAGTGGGGGGGGGGGAAAAAGGGTCTTTTTGCAGAATGAGTGCCAGTAATGTGTGGAGTTCCTCAGGGGTCAGTGTTGGGACCATTCACATTATATATGTGCAATCTGGATGAAGGAACGGAGGACATTGTTGCTACGTTTTCAGATAACAAAAATAGTTGGAGAGGTAGATAGCGCTGAAGACGTGGGAAGTGTAGGAGACTTGGACAAGCCAGGAGAATGGGCAAAATGTGGCAGATGGAATATAATAAAGGGGAAAAGTGTGAAGTTTTGCAATTTGGTAATAAGGAGAGACAGACTATTTTTTAAAAAAGGAGGAAAGGCTTCATAAATCTGATGCACAAAAGGGACTTGGGGATCGTAGTTCAGAATTCTCTTCAGGTTAACATGCAGGTTCAGTTGACAGTTGGGAAGGGAATGCAATGTTAGCATTTATTTGTGGAGGGCTAGAATACAAGAGCAGGGAGGTACTGCTGAAGCTATATAACATTGGTGTCAGATTGTACTTGGAATATCGTGAGCAGTTTTGGTCTCAAGGATGGACGTGCTTGTGTTGCAGGGGGTCCAGAGGAGGTTTACAAGAATGATCTGGGGATCAAGGGCTTGTCACAGGAAGAGCAATTGAAAACTCTTGGTTTGGGCTCAATGCAGTTTAGAAAGATAAGGGGGATTTCATTAGCACTGAAGCGGGAGATGGCAAGGGGCAGGATGAAACTAGGCAAACGTGCTTGCAACAGGATTGGCAATACGGTTAAAATCAATCAGGCAAAAGGGAGGACTGCAGATATTGGAGGTCAGAGTTAAGATTAGAGTGGTGCTGAAAAAGCACAGCAGGTCAGGCAGCATCCGAAGAGTAGATTAGATTAGATTACTTAGTGTGGAAACAGGCCCTTCGGCCCAACAAGTCCACACCGACCCACCGAAGCGCAACCCACCCATTCCCCTACATTTACTCCTTTACCTAACACTACGGGCAATTTCGTATAGCCAATTCACCTGACCTGCACATCTTTGGACTGTGGGAGGAAACCGGAGCACCCGGAGGAAACCCACGCAGATGCGGGGAGAATGTGCAAACTCCACACAGTCAGTCTCCCGAGTCTGGAATTGAACCCGGGTCTCAGGCGCTGTGAGGCAGCAGTGCTAACCACTGTGCCACCGTGCCGTGAAAATCTATGTTTCAGGCAAAAGCCCTTCTCATGAATACCCATTGGAATTTAGAAGAATAAGGAGTTCCTAATGAAGTGATTTGGCCCAAAACATCGATTTTCCTGCTCCTCGGATGCTGCTTGACCTGCTGTGCTTTTCCAGCACCACTCGAACCTTGACTCTGATCTCCAGCATCTGCAGTCCTCACTTTCAACTAGGCAGACAGCCACACAAGATAGCCGCTGAGCCATAAATTGGCTGCTTGACACACAAGATGGCCTCCAGACCACAATATGGAGAGAGACAGCACAGCAAACACAGGTACTGCATGGGGCCACCAGAATGCCAGCACAATGCACTCAACTTAGTTGATTAGTTTAAGGCAGGTGGGGGAGAGAACACATTAGTAGCGTATACTGCCTGCCGAAGTGTCTGGGTCCAGCTAATACCTTTGATAGAAACGCTAACTGTTTGATATGGCTCAATACAAAGTGCTAATAGCCAGGGCTGCAGAAATCGTCCTTCTCAGGAAGAACGATTAGCACCCATTACTACAGTAATGGACTTCAGCGCAGACGCTGAAATTGATAATGTCTGCACTGAAACTGACAATGACTGCACCAAAACTACTAACGATTCTGCAATGTTTACAATAAACAAACTATGTCACAAAGACACTAACCTCATCACTGACCTATTGTATTACAAAATGTATAAAAGTATCTTGACATGTGCTCCGGATAGAGAGAGGACTCACAGCTGACCACTGTGCTGTTGGTGTCTTTTGCTCCCCAGAGCTCTGGTATTTCCTTGTACGATAAACTCTGTCATTGAATCCCCGACTCGGAGTCAAAGACTAGTGATTTTCCTCACATCAGAACTCAGAATAATGGCAAGCTTGGATAAAATGGTCATGGAAATAATGTTCCCACTAGTAGGAGAGACTGGGACGTGAAAGCACAGCCTCAGGGTGAAGGGACAATCCTTTAGAACTGACGAGAGGAATTTCTTCAAGCAGATGGTTAATTTGATGAACTCCTTGCCACAGAAGGCTGTAAAAACCAAGTCACTGAGTGTACTTAAAACAGATAGATAGGTTCTTAATTAGTAAGAGGATCAAGGGTTTCAGGGAGAAGACAGGAGAATGGGGCTGAGAAACAAATATCTGCTATGAACTAATGGCAGAGCAGGCTTGATGAGCAGAATTAGGTCATTTGGCCTCCTTTACTTATGGTCTTATTGGTGGGAAAACAGAAAAGCAGATTCCTCCCTCACCTAAAAAAAGAACTACAGCAGAAACTGAAACACCTGATCAGTGGATCCAGACACTCTATACAATCAACACAGGAATTCTTGGACATCAGAAATATACACATAGACAAGGAAGAAACCATGGTCTCATTCGATGTAATGGCACGGTTCACCTCTATCGACAAAACCCTAGCCATAGAAACAATAGCCAACCTGCTGGACATACAGAACAGACAACAGGACGGTGAACCTATCAACAAAGACGGCATACTCAAACTGCTGGACCTGTGCCTCACAACACACTTCACATTTAACAACCAAATATATGAACAAATCAACGGCACATCCATGGGCTCACCCATCTCTGGACTCATAGCAGAAGCGGTAATGCAAAGATTAGAACAAACAGTCTTACCGCAAATTCAACCCAAACTCTGGGTCAGACATGTGGATGACACCTTTGTAATAATTAAAAACAGAAATGGAGAACACACCGGATCATCAACACCACACTGACAGGAATCCGATTCACTAGAGGGGAAGAAAAGGACAACCAACTCCCATTCCTAGACGTGATGGTACAGCGAACACCGAATGGAGAATTCACCACAAAGGTATACAGGAAAGCCACACACAGACCAAGTCCTGAACTACGAAAGCAAACACCCCAACACACGCAAAAGAAGTTGCATCAAGACACTATTCAAAAGAACCACAACACACTGCAGTACATCAGAACTGCAAAAAGAGGAAGAACACCTATACAATGTATTCGCCAAAAACGGATACCCCCGCAATTTCATCAACAGATACCCAAGGGAAAGACAATGGAACGAGAACATGCCACAACCCAAAGGACTAGCCACACTACCATACATCAAGAGCATTTCCAAACTGACAGCCGGACTACTGCGTCCACTAGGACTCATAACAGCACACAAACCAACAGCCACTCTCCGACAACAACTCACCAGAACGAAGGACCCGATACCCAGCATGAGTAAAACCAATGTAGTGTACAAAATTCCATGCAAGGACTGCACAAAACACTACATCGGACAAACAGGAAGACAGCTAACGATCTGCATCCATGAACACCAACTAGCCACAAAATGACACGACCAGCTATCCTTAGTAGCCACACACGCAGATGACAAGCGACATGAATTCGACTGGGACAACACTACTATTATAGGACAAGCCAAACAGAGAACAGCCAGGGAATTCCTAGAGGCATGGCACTCATCCACAGACTCAATCAATCAATAAGCACATCGATCTGGACCCAATATACCGACAACCGGAACAGACAAATTCAAACCACTACAAATGCCGGAGGAAAGATCACAGAAGCACTTCACAGGAGGCTCCCAAGCACTGAGGATGTCACCTAGACAGGGGACGAAATGTCTGCAACACAAATTCCCAGCTCAGCGAACAGAACCACAACAACGAGCTACAAATCTTCTCACAAACTTTGAATAACATGTGTTCTTGTTTGGAAATCAAAGTTAACATGTAAATACAGCAAGACTCGAGAGTTGCACTCCAAAATTAGTCACAACACTGACATATATTCAACGTGGAATATTGCCCAGGGTATGTTCAGTCCACACAAAGCGAGATAAATCCAAATCTGTCATGAAATGCCAGTGTAATTTTGATCATCAGCAAAATTATGGAAGTCATCATTAATAGTATCAAGTGATACCAACACAATACCAGAGGATTGGAAAGAGGAGAATGTTGTTCCTCTTTTCAAGAAGGGTATTAGGGAAATCCCTGGCAATTACAGATCAGGCAGTCTTATGTCTGTGGTCAGCAAAGTTTTGGAAAGAATTCTGAGGGATAGGATTTATAACTATTTGGCAAAGCATAGTGTGATTAAAGGCAGTCAGCATGGCTTTGTGAGGGGCAACTCAATCTTATTGAGTTCTTTGAGGAGGTGACAAGACAGGTCGAAGAAGGTCAAATAGTGGATGTGGTGTATACGGACTTCAGCAAGGCATTTGATAAGGTTCCCCATGGTAGGCTCATTCATAAAGTCAGGAAGTATGGAATACAGGGAGATTTGGCTAACCAGATTCAGAATCGGCTGGCTGACAGAATTATTGTAGATGGAAAGTATTCTGCCTGGAAGTCAGTGTTGAGCAGGGTCCAGCAGGGCACCGTTCTTGGGCTTCTGCTCTTTGTAGTTTTTATAAATGACTTGGATGAGGAGGTGGAGGGGTGGGTGAAAAATTTGACAATGCGACATAGACAGGATGCAGAGCTGGGATGAGAAATGGCAGCTGGAGTTCAACCTGGATAAATGCGAAGTGATGCATTTTGGAAGGTCGAACTCTAATGCTGAATATAGGATTAAAGACAGGATTCTTGGCAGTGTGGAGGAACAGAGGGATCTTGGTGTGTAAGTACATAGAATCCCTCAAAGTAGTCACCCAAATGGATAGAGTTGTTAAGAAAGCAGATGATGTTTTGGCTTTCATTAACAGGGGGATCGAGTTTAAGAGCCAGGAGGTTTTGCTGCAGCTCTACAAGTCCCTGGTGAGACCACACTTGGAATACTGTGTCCAGTTCTGGTCACCCTACTATAGGAAAGATACCGAGGCTTTGGAAAGGGTGCAAAGAAGGTTTATCAGGATGCTGCCTGGACTGGAGGGCTTGCCTTATGAAGAAAGGTTGAATAAGCCCGGACTTTTGACTCTGGAGAGAAGGAGGAAGAGAGGAGACCTGATCAAGGTATACAAGATAATGCGTGGGATAGATAGAGTCAATAGCCAGTGACGTTTCCCCAGGGCAGGTTTGACTGGTACGAGCAGTCATAGTTTGAAGATATTAGGAGGAAGGTAAAAAGGAGACGTCAGAGGTAGGTTCTTTACACAGAATTGAGTGTGCATGGAATGCGTTGCCAGCTGTGGTGATGGAAGCAGAGTCATTGGGGACATTTAAGAGACTGCTGGACATGCACATGGATAGCAGTGAGTTGAGGGGTGCGTAGGTTAAGCTACTATATTTCACATTAGGACTAAACCTCAGCACAACATCGTGGGCCAAAGGGCCTGTTCTGTGCTGTATTTTTGTATGTTCTATGTTCTACAATCATGTCTGTTCATTGACACGCAATGTGTTCTACAGGGGCTATTCAGCTTCTGAGCTAATTTCATTATAACATTGGAGTTCAACTCTTATCTGTTTTGGCCAAAGTGGTTAGAATATGACTAACCTTGGCAACAAGCAGCATCTGACCTAGTGTCACTGAGACTAACTTCACTAGACATTGGGGCAGTCCCAGCAGATTTTAAACAGTGACATCATATTTGCTGTTTTCCAAAGGAAGGTAGATAAAAGATAGGGAATTATAGACCAGTTAGCTTAACTTCTGTAATAGGGAAAATGCTTGGGTCTATTATCAAGGAAAAAAATAGCAAACCGTCTAGATAGACATTGTCCCACTGGGCAGATGCAGCACCAGTTCATAAAGGGCAGATCATGCTTAAGTAATCTTTTGGAATTCTATGAAGACATTACTAGACTGTGGACAATGGGGACCCAGTAGATATGGTGTATCTAGATTTCCAAAAAGGCATTTGACAAGGTGCTGCACAAAAGGCTGCTGCATAAGATAGATGATTGGCATTACAGGCAGTGTATTAGATTGGATAGAGGATTGGTTAACCAACAGGAAGCAAAAAAATGGGAATAAATGAGTGCTCTTCTAGTTGACAGTGACTAGTGATGTGCCTCAAGGATCACTGTTGGCACCGCAATGATGCACAATTTATATCGAGGATTTGGACTTGGGGACCACATGTAGTATGTCAAAGTTTGCGGATGACATGAATATGAGTGGTAAAGTATGCAGAGCACTGTGAAACTTTACAAAAAAGCACAGAGTCTATGCAAGTGGGCAAAGGTCAGGCAGATGGAGTGCAATGTTAATAAATGTGAAGTCACCCATTTCAATAGGGGGATAACAGCAAAAAGGACAATTACTTAAGTGGTAAGAAATTGCAGCACGCTGCTGTGCAGAGGGACCTGGGTGCCCTTGTGCATGAATCACAGAAGGTTGGTCTGCAGGTGCAACAGGTAAATGGAATGTTGGCCTTCATTGCAAAAGGGATTGAGTATGAAAGCAGAGGTTATGTTGAGCTGTATCGGGTGCTGGTGAGGCCATATCTGGAGTACTACGTGCAGTTTTGGTCTCCTTACTTGAGAAAGGATGTACTGGCACTAGAAGGGATGCAGAGGTGGTTCACTACATTAATTCTGGAGTTGAGGGGGTTGGCTTATGAGGAAAGACTGAGTAGACTGGAAATGTACTCACCTGGAATTTAGAAGAATGAGGGGGGAAATCTTATAGAAATACAAAATTATGAAGGGAACAAAGAAGATAGAAATCAAGAAGAGGTTTCCACTGGCAGGTGAAAGTAGGACAAGAGGGCATAGCCTCAGAATTAGGGGGCGCAGATTTAGGACTGAACTGAGAAGGAACTTTTTCACCCAGAGGGTTATGAATCTATGGAATTTCCTGTCAAGTAGAGGCTTCCAAATTAAATGTTTTTAAAACTATGACAGATAATTTCTTGAACAGTTAAGGAATTAAGGATTATGGTGAGAAGGCATAAGTGGAGCCGAGGCCACAAAAAGATCAGCCATGATCTTATTGAATGGCCGAGAAAGCTCAAAATTGCCAGATAGCCTATTCCTGCTCCTAGTTCTTATGGTTCTTAAACAAAACGAAACTCAATAGAAATCAAGGGAATCCATTTTGAGTGTGGAAGCAATGTTCCCTCTCGCGAGGAGACATGTTAGCTAAATTGCTGACAGCTATTCACAGGAATTGACTGTGAACAGCAATTTTCCTGACCGGAGGAAACATGTTAGTTAAATGACTCGCTAATTGGATTTTCTCACTGACAATGCTGCTGTACTTCCGCAAAGTTAAAAATCGCACAACACCAGGGGAAATGAGGAAACTGGTGAAATCCATATTGATGCCATGGGGTTGAGGGGTGCTGAGGCAGAAGATGAGGCATTCCTCGTCCAGGTGTCGGGTGGTAAGGTCACCTGGAGGAAGAACGCCTCATCTTCCGCCTCGGAACCCTTCAACCCCATGGTATCAACGTGGACTTCACCAGTTTCCTCATTTCCCCTCTCCCCCCCCCACGTTACCAGAGTTCCAACCTTCCCACTCAGCACCGTCTTCATGACCTGTCCCACCTGTCAATCTTCCTTCCCACCTATCCTCTCCACCCTCCCCATCTACCTATCTACCTACTGCATCTTAAGCTACCTTCTCCCCAGCCCCAACCCCCCCCACCTCCCATTTCTCTCCATCCCAGAGACTCCCAGCCTCATTCCTGATGAAGGGCTTTTGCCCGAAATGTCAATTTTCCTGCTCCTCAGATGCTGCTGACCTGCTGTGTTTTTCCAGCACTACTCACCTTGACTACAATCTCTAGCATCTGCAGTACTCCTAGTATTGTTAGCCTATCTATTGTAGTTAGTCTGTATTGTTCTGTAATACACAATCAGCCATTTGTAACCCTTTATAAACTGTATACTGTACACCTGTAGCGGAGTGGAGAGGTTATGATTAATCAGTGCTGGGCGGTCTTGACCTCTTCCCATGATATTGTGAAATAAACAAACATGTCAATTTCACAAGGTCTGCGTAAGAGGTTTAGTGGAAATGGGACATTTCTCAGACACTAGGTCTGTATTTGTTGGAATTCAGAAGAGTGAGGGGTACCTTGATTGAAACAGAAGACCCTGAGAGGTCATGACAAAGTGCAAGAAAGAAAGATACTTCCTGTTGTAGTTGAACATAGAAATTTAAAAAAAAAACACTTAAGAGTGATGAGAGTTATCTCAGCGAGGTAAAAAGGGTAAAATTATTTACTCCTGCCTTTTAGATTAAAATTCTCGGTATAGGTAAAATAGATAGGAGGTGACTGCATGCTAATGTTAATTCACTTACTTTCTCCATCTCCATCTTTATCAAATTCATCAATCATTGCACGCAGCTCTTCATCAGTCATGTTTTCACCAAGCTCCCTTGCAACACGGCGTAAATTTCGAAGATTAATTTTACCAGAGTCATCATCATCGAACAGTTTGAATGCTTTCAGAATCTCTTCTTGTGGATCTCTATCCAAAATCCAGTCAGTCACTAATCAGGCAACAAAACAATTGCAAAATAGTATATTTAATAAAATGCATTAAAAATTGTGCAATTTAATATGTTAAATGCGGGCTTGCAGGTTGAAAATAAATTTCACAGATCATCATGATAAAGTTATTACTGAGAGACCTCTAATTAAAAACAGTAGAACCCAATGTAATCTATTTTAATTGATGTCAAAGTAGAGCAAGCTTTTTATTAACTGGCGCCTATGGGACTGGGAGTGTGCCAGTTGATCAAGAGGTCCACATAATCAATGTGGAAACACACACTAACATATTGCTCATCACTTTTATTACTTCATTTCCAGCATAAATGACTTAAATAAAACTTGCAGCAGAGACCCTTTTCACTCGCGCCTCAACTGACTACTTGGACATTGGAGGTCATGATAATACAAGAGTCAGAGAGTCCAACAGCACAGAGACAGGTCCTTCGGCCCAAACTGGTCCATGCTGACCAAAATGTCCATCCACGCTAACTCAGTTTCCCTGCACTTGGCCCATATCCTTCTAAAAACTTTCCTATCCATGTATTTGTCCAAATGCCTTTTAAATGTTGTTTGCTGGCAGTTCATTCCACATGTGTACCACCCTCTTAAAGAAAAGTTGTCCAACAGGTACCCATTTTTTCTTTCCCTCTTACCTTAAACTGATGCCCTCTAATCCTGGATTTCCCAACGCTGGAAAAAAAAAAGAATGCATTCAATCTACCCTTGCCTCTCATGATCTTATACACTTCTTTAAGATTTCCCCCTCAGTTTCCTAGCATGTCCAACCTCTCCCTATAAATCAGTCCTGGTATAAATTTCTTCTACACTCTTCCCAGTTTAATAACATCCTTCCTATAGCAACGTGACCAAAACTGAACACATGTGGCCTCACCATCTCCTGGACAATGCAACATAACTTCCCAACTTTTATACTCAGTGCCCTGACCGATGAAGGCGAATGTACCAAAAGCCTTCTTCACTACCCTGACTACCTCTGGCTCCACTTTCAGAGAACTGGAACTCCAAAATCCCTCTGTTCCACTACACTCCTTGCCCTATTTACCATGAAACACCTACCTTGATTTGACTTTCCAAAGTGCAACACCTCACACTTATCTGTATTAAACTGCCATTTTTCAGCCCACTTCCCCAGCTGATCAAGATCCTGATGCAATTTCTGACAACCTTCCTCACTGTCCACTATACCACTTATTTTAACGTCATCTGCAAACTTACAAATCATGATTTGTATGTTCTAATTCAAATCATAGATATAGATAACAAATAGACCCAGCACCAAGTCCTGAGGAACACATTAGTCACAAGGCCTCCAGTCCAACAAGCATCCTTCGGCTATTAACCTCTGCTTCCTAATATCAAGCCACATGTTATGGAGCAAAACAAAGGTCTATGAACACAATGTACATCACATTGGCGCTTTCACCTAGGGTCTACCTTCCACCTTCTCTTAAAGGTTAGTAGTTATTTCTGTTTTGGGTCCAGTATGAGGGGTTTTATGTGGTCAACTCTACCACTAGGGATCTCCTTAATTACCCTCCACACCCATTTTTTGGATATAGATTCCCAAGATAGAAAGGAATCAATCATCCCCCAATCCAGTGTAATCGTGGTTCTCACTACCCCTTATGGTTATACACTGTCCTTTGCTCAATTATTTGATTGGATGTAGGCATTGCTGGACATTTGTTGTTCATCTGTAATTCACCTTGAACCAATGGCTTTATGGGCCATTTCTGAGGGGCAGTTCAGAATCCACCACATTGCTGCAGGCCTGTTATTTCAGATAAATACTTTTTTTGCCTTTTGTTTGATGGGAGTGAGGATCATAAGGTGCCGATTAAAACAAAGGTTGCTTTATTAAAAATAGTGGATAGAATTATAGAAATGGCCAGCAAAGCAGAAAGTCCTTTGGCTCATCTGATCTGTGCTAGCTGATGAGGAGCCATTCTACATAATCACTCTAGAATTTTGTCCATAGTCTTAGGTTATGACACTGCCAAGTGCATATCCACATGCTTTTGAGTTAAGGATTTCTACCCTGACCATTCTTTTGGGCAGAACTGGAACTCCGCATTTCACTGGGAATTGTAAGATTCCTACCTCTCAGCCTACATAGACTCTTCAGCTAAAAAGAATAAGCCTTCCTATGTATTCTCAGCCCCTCAATATTATAACTTTAATTCTCGTCTCTGCCTTGGTTCCGAATAGGATAACAGGAGCTTGTCCAATCTGTCTTCAAATCCTAAATCCTCTAGACTAGATGTGATAAATCTGTTCTTTACCCTCACTAAAGCAAGCACACATACAGCAGTGATCACAACTAAACACAGCTGCAAATTAGTATTTTACTTGAGCATCATTTTCCTATTCTTATATTATATACCTCAGCTAATAAAGAATGCTATATTAGAATGAAAGACTAGTTAAGCCTTGCACAATACCTGACCTGTATAACTCATATCACCCTAACTGGTATACTTGCATAATAATTCTTTCGGCAGGTTTGTATTGAAGCATACTACAAGTATTAATGCCCTGTGCCCCAGGTGCTTCCCAATAGTCACACGTAATATATTAGAAAAGGTGATCAAACCTAGACAATTGCGTTTTAGGAAACAAGCTTCAGCAATAAAACTTAAGAAATCACTTCAGACATGGTAGATGACAACAATTGCATGACCTCCTTGAAAATATTTTGATCTTTATAACATAATAGCAAACAAAAAAAAAATCACATCCTCAAATTTATAGAAAATAGGGATAACCATAATTTAAGAACAAAATGAGATGTATATAGAAAGGAATATTGCAGTAAATGATTCTGTAAAAGTTAGGTTTAGGTGCAGAGAGAAATTGTTTGGTCAATTATCTGAACTGGCTCTCAGCATTTTAACTTGGTGCCAATAATCTGTTTTTCTGGATCTTCTGCTTTCTCTTCTGTAACGCTGCACATTTGTTCCAATTGGAACAATCACCCAATACCCTATTGAATGTCTCAATTTTTATTCCTGCCTCCAGATTCTAACTACATACTGAAAAAGAAAGCTTTCACAAGGAGGGTACCTCATCCTCCCTCCCATTTCCCAGAGAGACTGGTTTTCTTTCCTCAAGCCATTTGATGCCTTTCAAAGACCAAGAACTTGTCGTACATGAATTACAGTCCAACATTATTAGACATTTGCAACATTAATACACAATTGAATGTCAATTTTCAGTGAGATGTGACTCATGTGGAACAAAAAAAAACACTTTCATACACCAAATGGCCTGTTTCTTTCCTGTAAATGTGGAGTAACATTGAAAGATCCGATCCAAAAAGCAAGATGGAAAATCAGATTCCATCTGAGAGGAATAGTAGAGAAGAATGTACATACTATCATTCCAAGATACTATTAAAATAACTTTTGCTCAAAATACTCGGTTTAAATCAATTTGCTTTTCCAAAGAAACATTCATTCTTCACCTGCCCTTCCATACTAAACTGGAGTAGTCCAACTCTGAGATAAGAAAAAGTTTAAAAAAAAAACAGCTACAGGGACAGGCTGAATAAGCTGCAGCTATTTTCTCCACAGTGTCAGAGGGGTGACCTTGTACAGGCCTATAAAATCATGAGGGCTATGGATAGGGTGAATAGTCAAGGTCTTTTTCCCTAGGATAGGGGAAGTCCAGAGAGTATAAGTTGAAGGTGAGAGGGGAAAGATTTAAAAAGGACCCAAAGGGAAACATTTTCATGCAGAGAGGGTGCATGTATGGAATAAACTGCCAGAGGAAGTAGAGGCAGCTGGTACAATTACAACATTTAAAAGACATCTGCATGAGTATATGATTAAGGAGGATTTAGAGGGATATGGACCAAATGCTGGCAATGGATCTAGATTTCTTTGGGATATCTGGTCAGCATGGACCATGTTGTACATCTCTATGACATTGTGAAAATTCCATGATTTTATCTATCTAGGAGTTTAATCTGAACTTTTCAGATCAGGATTGAAAACATGCAAAAACTTAAGAGCAAAATTACCAACTTCATTGAAGTCCTCAAAAGAAATTTTGCCTGTGCCATTCCGATCATAATCTCTCAGTATCTTCAATACGTCAGCCTTCTTTACGTCAAATCCCAGGGCTCTCATTGCAACCTGATAGAGCAGTTAAAAATATTAGTGATAATTCTAACACTAGCAATATACTGACAAAACTAAATGTAATCTTTTTGACCATTATCTTTTTAAAAAAAGTCCTCATTTTCTAGCAAATTGTACAATTAGAAAAAAGGTTTCAAAAGATGCACACTACTTCCCTAACCTAATGTAGATAACATATCCTTCACTCCATAAACAAAATGCAAATACAATCCAAAATTGTATCAGGTACTCCTAAGTCAAACAAGTCACATTACCTTCATGTGGAAAAAGTAACTAATACAAAATGAGCCACAACCTGCATTGTACAATGGCCCAAAGAATGGGGATTTAGTTCAAAAGTGACAAGACATTCAATTTACACATAACTACACATAACTGTTTGTGGGCGGCACGGTGGCACAGTGGTTAGCACTGCTGCCTCACAGCGCCTGAGACCCGGGTTCAATTCCCGCCTCAGGCGACTGACTGTGTGGAGTTTGCACATTCTCCCAGTGTCTGCGTGGGTTTCCTCCGGGTGCTCCGGTTTCCTCCCACAGTCCAAAGATGTGCAGGGTCAGGTGAATTGGCCATGCTAAATTGCCCGTAGTGTTAGGTGAAGGGGTAAATGTAGAGGTATGGGTGGGTTTCGCTTCGGCGGGTCGGTGTGGACTTGTTGGGCCGAAGGGCCTGTTTCCACACTGTAATGTAATCTAATCTACCTCAAGCAGTCACTGGGAGGTAAAGACTTTTGTTAAGGAATATAGCTTCAGCAAAGTTTAACTAACATACTTTGTCAATTTAGTCAATAATTCCAGATCAGGAGATTGTAGAAAGCAGAATGATTATGCTCCTATGTGGATTAAAAAAGTTAGGGGGACTTGCATGAATACAATTCTTCTTGATTCAATTCTGATAACGGATTTCTTTGAATAATCGGAAAGTGAAACTTGAAACCTGGTCAAGCTATTCATTTGTTTATACTTAACTACTCGTGTTCTATTATCATGGCCAGTTTTCTCACAAGATGTCTTAGCATAACCACTAGCAGTGCAAAATGGGAAATGACCTGATGATGGTTAGAGTCATACTACTTAGGTTCAAAAAAAAATGTGACCAATTATCTTTGGAATCAGTGATAATTGATGTGACTGGACATTTAAGGATTCATGAAAGCCTAAACAACTGATAAACCCAGGAGAGAGGTGAAATAAGCCCCAACCATATTCCAGGCATAGAGTTTGGGATTTCTCAGCAAACAGCTCTCCCAATTTTGGCACTAGTCCTCAGGTGCAATGGCCTCCTTGCCAACATATGCTAGTCAAGTAACTGCACAAAATTGGCTGTAAAGTAGGTTTTGCAAATATGACTATATCCCAGACAACACTACACAAAGTACATCTTGCCCCAAGAGCAGAACAGATGCAGCAAAGGTGACAACACAGTGGTAAAGAGTTGGGAGGGAGTTACTCTGAATTCTTAACAGACTGAACTGTGAAGCCTCATGGCATCAGATCAAATTAGAAAGAAAATCTTTTGCTAATTTCCACCCTACCCTCAGGTGATGATAAAGTATTGGGGAATCAAAAGTAAGTCACTGATTTGCAATAATAATTGGTCTTATAAATTCAAAATGGCAGCTGCAGTCAGTGAATGTGAGAACATGATTTGTAAGAATGCAGGAGTTTCTGCGTAACATTGGAGATGTTTTAGTATACGCTTCTTCCCGTACTACGTAGATGAATCGAATCAAATTGAATTGAATTTATTGTCACATATACTGAGGCACAGTGAAAAGCTTTGTCGTGAGCAATACAGGCAGATCACAGTTAAATAGCATAGATAAGTAAATAATAGGTAAACAGTGGCAAAAACAAAGTCATAGGTACAGGCGAATGCTAAGAGTTTGAGTGTCCATTCAGTATTTTAACAACAGTAGGGTAGAAACTGTTTTGAAACCGGCTGGTACATGTGTTCAGGCTTCTGTACCTTCTCCCCAGTGAAGGAGGTTGGAGAAAAGCATTGCCAGGGTGGGGTGGGATGAATCGTTGAGAATGCTGGCGGCCTTTCCTTGATGGCAGGCCCTCTAGATGGATTTTAGAGATGGGAGGTTGGCCTGTGTGATTGTCCAGGCTGAGTTCACCACTCTCTGTAACCGTCTCCGATCTTGAATTGTACAGTTGCCGTACCCAGTAGCGATACATCCAGACAGAATGCTCTCGGTGGTGCACCTATAAAAGTTGGCAAGGGTATTCGCTGTCATGCCAAATTTTCTCAGGTGCCTGAGGAAGAGGAGACATTGTTGGGCCTCTGTAACCAGTGTGTCCACATGAAGAGTCCAAGAAAGCTTGTTGTGGATGACCACTCCCAGCAGCTTAACATGTGCTGTTAATGTGTAGGGGGGGCATGAGTAACATCCCACCAAAAGTCAATCATGAATTCCTTGGTTTTGCCAGCATTGACAGCTAGGTTGTTTAGTGCACCATTGTTCCAGGTCTTCCACCTCCCTTCAGTCATCTGCTTCACTGCCATCTGAGATTCAACCGACTATGGTGGTGTTATCAGCGTACTTGTAAATGGCATTACTCGGTATTTGGCGACGCAGTCATTGATATACAGTGAGTACAGTAGCAGGCGGAGTATGCACCCCTGGGGGGTTCCAGTGTTGTGTTCATGAGGATGAAATACTGTCCACAATCTTCAGTAATTGTGGCCTATGGGTCAGAAAACGGAGGATCCAGTTTCAGAGAGTGGGGCTTAGTCTGAGATTACTAAATTTAGTAATCAGTCTCGAGGGGATAATAGCGTTGAAGGCTGAACTGTAGAACATTATTAACCGGCTTGCCGTATCTACTTTTACGCATGAGAATGGTACCAGATGTAGAAAGTTGAAACTTTATTGCTGGAACAGCACAGCAGGTCAGGCAGCATCCAGGGAACAGGAGATTCGACGTTTCGGGCACAGGCCCTTCTTCAGGAATGAGCAGAGAGTGTTCAGCAGGAGAAGATAAAAGGGAGGGAGGAGGGACTTGGAGGAGGGGCGTTGGAAATGTGATAGGTGGAAAGAGGTCAAGGTGAGGGTGATAGGTCGGAGTAGGATGGAGGCGGAGAGGTCAAGAAGAAGACTGCAGGTCAGGAAGGCGGTGCCGGGCTGGAGGGATCCGGCTGAGACAAGGTGGGGGGAGGGGGGATGAAGAAACTGGTGAAGTCCAAGTTCATCCCCGGCGGGTGGAGGGT
>NC_057711.1:47228558-47257849 GCF_004010195.1 Chiloscyllium plagiosum
GGTCTGGGAGATGATGGTTTGGTGGTGGGGGATGGGGTCATGGTCAAAGGGATGGTAGGAGGAGGTATCTGCGAGCTGGCGTTTGGCCTCAGCGGTGTAAAGGTCAGTGCGCCAAACTACTACTGCGCCTCCCTTGTCAGCTGGTTTGATGGTGAGGTTGGGGTTGGAACGGAGGGAGTGGAGGGCTGCGCGTTCCGAGGGTGGGAGGTTGGAGTGGGTGGGAGGGGTGGGGGAGTTCAGGTAGCGGTTAATATCGCGGCGGCAGTTTGCTATGAAGAGGTCGAGGGCAGGTAGGAGGCCAGTACGGGGTGCACACCACCAGATGTAGAAACATTTAAATCAATTTTGTTTTGACTTATGTGAACAAGACTTTATGTACTGATTATCAACTTTTGAATTATGAGAACTTCACTAGAGGTAGAAACATTACATTGTGTGAGAAGTGAAACATGCAAAATAGTTTTGTACATATGGGCGACAAAGTATACTGCCTTTTTGCTAGAAATCAGATCTGTCATTAATCCATCCAGAGATATCTTGTTTGATACTCTGGATCATAGACTACTGATCTCTCGCTGGCTTAAACAAAATAAAGTGTTTGCTGAATTTGAAACTTGTGTGGTCCGAGGTTTTGAGTCAGCAATGATTCTGTACTCCCCATGTTGACCAGCACTGAGGAAGCACGCAGAATGGCGAGGAAGCAGAATGTATTCTGGGCAGGGGCTTCAATGCCTCTCAGAGTGGCTCAGCAGCAACACTACTGACTGAGCTCATCAAGTTCTAAGAGACAAATATTGGACCAGAGTCTGCAACAGGGAATAAGAGAGCTAACAAGAGGGAAATGACTCATTTGACCTCCTTACATATTTCTGCTAGAAATGCATCTATCAATGGAATCAAGACAGAGGATCAACCCTCAGTCAAGAGAACTGGAGGCCATGCCAAGAGCATCACCAAGTACATTCAAAAGGAGGTATCAACTTGGTGAAGCTCGCAAACAGGACGACTTGCAGGCCAAAAAGCATAAGCAGAAAGAAAGACAGGGCTAACAATTCTACAACCAATGGATCACATCTAAGCTTGGTAGTCCTGTCAGGTCTAGTTGATGACAATTCAACACTCCATTGGAGAATGCTGCTCCACAAATATCCTGATCCTCAATAATGGGGGAACCTAGCACATTAGTGCAGAATAAAGGCTGAAGCATTTGCACGATCTGCAGCCAATGTCAAATGGATGATCCAGGCACATCTACTCAGTCTATCCTGCTGTTGGGCAGGATGTACTCATGGAAGGTGATGGTGGTATCTGGGACATTGTAACGTATGATTCTGTGAGTATGACTACATCAGGCTGTTTCTCACTAGTCTGCGTGATAAGTCTTACACTAGCCCTCAGATGTTAGTTAGGGGGACTTTGCAGGGCTGTTTTTGCCATGGCCAATTTTGTGTCTAGGGCAAAGCCAGGTGGTCCCTCCAGTTTCATTTCTTTGAAATGGCCTTGCAAGCCACCTTGTCATATCAAATCACTACAAAATCTCAGCAGAGGGAAAGTAAGAGTCAATCATATTGCTGTGAGCCACTTTAGGCTAGACCAGATAAAAAAGGTGAAAGATTTCCTTTCCCGAAGAACATTAATGAATCAGATGGGTATTTCCTGGTACAAAGAACAAAGAAAGTTTACAGCCCAGGAACAGACCTTTCGGCCCTCTAAGCCGGTCTGTCATTTCCTAAGCATCTGTATCCCCCTACTCCCCACCTACTCATGCATCTGTCCAGACGCACCTTAAATGAATCTACTGTCCCTGTCTCCACCACCTCTGCTGGCAATGCATTCCAGATGCCCACCACTCTCTGTGGGAAGTACTTGCCGCGTGTATCCCCCTTAAACTTTCCACCTCTCACCTTGAAAGCATGACCTAGTTATTGAATCCTCACCCTGGTAAAAAGCTTGTCTCTATCCACCCTGTCTATACCCTTCATGATTTTGTAAACCTCAACCAGGTCCCCCCTCAATCTCCTTTTTTCTAGTGAAAATAAACCTAATCTACTCAACCTCTCTTCATAGCTAGCACCTTCCATACCAGGCAACATCCTCGTAAACCTTCTCTGCACCCTCTCCAAAGCGTCCACATCCTTTTGTTAATGTGGCGCTCAGAACTGTACACAGTATTCTAAATGCGGCCAAACCAATGTCTTGTACAATTTTAACATGACTTGCCAGCTCTTATACTCAATACCCTGTCCGAAGGAGGCAAGCATCCTACGTTGCCTTCTTGACCACTCTATCCACCTGTGCAGCAACCTTCAAGGTATAATGGACCTACACTCCCAGATCTCTTTGCCCATCAACTTTTCCCAAGGCTTTTCCGTTCATTGTATAATTCACTCTAGAATTAGTCTTGCTTAAATGCATTACCTCACATTTGTCTGGATTGAAATCCATCTGCCATTTTTCCATCCAACTCTCCAGTCTATCTATATCCTCCTGTATTCTCTGACAGTCCCTTATGCTTTCTGCCACTCCACCAATCTTTGTGTGGTCTGCAAACTTGATCATACCAACAGTGCCCTCTTCCAGATCAGTTATGTATATCACAAACAACAGTGGCCCCAATACTGACCCCTGTGGAACACCACTGGTCACCTTTCTCCATTTCGAGAGACTCCCTTTAACTACTACTACTGTCTCCCGTTGCTCAACCAGTTCTTTAATCAGCAGTTATTTCAAGGTCATCAGCAAAAGAAATAGGCATGTTAAGATTTGCTAATGTGTCCCTCAAAGTGGAGGAGCTATATGCAAATGTTTTATGATCAGGAAATCAATGATTATGAATAGTTAACAAATTGGTGACAGAGAATTGGAAACAGCTGGGAAGTAAACATTATTGAACAACTGTTCAACACAAACAACTGAAAGGAGTAATTTAGATCATAAATAGATTGAATTAACTAGGATTCAGTTGCAAAATGAAACAAATAGAAATCTAAAGAAATGCAAAATCTTGATAGAACTCCAAACGTAAAGAAAACATGAAAATAGGTTTCAAAAAGTAAAATCCTGAATTCTGGAAAGGAAATGCGTAGAAATCAGATTGACAAAGAATATTATTCCAACCACAGAACAGCAGGGAAATTAAACTCAATTTAATTCTGATTTTGATTTTGTAAGGAATTTTGTCAGTAATGCAAGTTGCTACAAAGTTGCAAAAGTTGCAAGGAAGTTTGGTTTCAATGCAATGCAAGGAGAAAGCATTAAAAATAGGTGCCCTTTTTGGATCTAAAATCAGATTACGATAGCAAACGACAGTTTTAAACACATATGACTTAGTTTCAGAAGCTTGCAGACAAAGCTGAGAAATCAAAAAGAAACAAATCAAAATTCTGTGAAATTTGTAAGAGTTGTGATATGATGGGTGGAATGAATAATTTTATAAGTTTCCTTTTACAAAAGGAAGATCCTACATAGCAGAAAATAAAGTCTCAAGAGAAAAGCAGCTGAAATAATGGCTGATTTCTGAATTGTCACAAGTGTGCAAGTAGTAGCAGAACATTGTTTGCAAACCAACAGAGGCTTGAGAGAAGGTATCTAGTAGTGAATACGGAGAAAGGTAAGGGGGGGGGGGGGGAAAGACACTTCCCACTTAAAAGACAATTCGAAGGTCAAATATAATTCAAGGGGATCAAGAGGTTAATTGTCAAAATAAAAAAAAAAGACAAAAAGCCAAATGTTGAAAATTAAAAGCCATAACTGCAGCATGTGGGAATAGATGGTGATTGCAGAAGAAGCTGTACCAGCAGGGGGAGCTTGTGACAAACCAATAGCTTTAAATTGCTTTTATTGGAGAAGGCACGAGCAAAGAACTATAGAAATTGTGGTTCAAAGGTGAAGTCTCAACATTTGTCTTTAAATTAGACAGACAAATTACAACTCTTAAGTGATACGAGATCAGCTCAGTCATTAGTGCTAGGTCAAAGTAAATTTCTATATATTTAGGTATGCATCAAAGATAATGGATGTGAACTGTTCAGCCATGATGTTAATATTTTAAATGGTTTAATTGTTGATGTAACTGTGGAAGCTATCCATTAGTGGTGTCTATTTTACATTTGGAAATTACAAAGTCTAATGGTGCTGAAGGCCCATCATGCTTGTATTGGCACTTCAAAATAAGCATTAGCCAGCTGGAATTTCCTGTTTTATCACCCCACAAAGTACTCTTCACATTAGTCTTATCCAAACAATCAACTAATTCCCTCTCAAATGAACCTGCTTCCACCACACTTCCAGCCAGTGCATTTTCTATCCCAAGTTGAAGATTAAGTTGTTTTTTTTTAATACCCCATCATTTCCCTTGCTTCTTTTGCAAATCACTAAAATCCAGAGTGACTGGAATAAGGTAAGTAAGCTTGCAGCATGGAATTTTGAGGCTATGGCCATTTCAGAAACATGGCTAGAGGAGGGACAGGAATGGTTTTTGCAGTTTCCGGGATTTAGATGCTTCAGCAAGAACAGAGAAGATGGTAATAAACAGGGGCGGGGGGTGGCATTGTTAATCAAAGGCAGCATTACAGCAGCTGAGACGTTTGAAGACTCATCCACTAAGGTAGATTGGGCTGGAGGTTAGAAACAGGAAAGGAGAGGTCGCCTTGTTGGGAGTTTTCTATAGGCCTCCGAATTATTCCAGGGATGTAGAGGAAAGGATAGCAAAAATGATTCTCTATAGAAACAAGAGTGTCAGAGTAGTTGTTCTGGGGGACTTTAACTTTCCAAATATTGACAGGGAAGACTACTGTTCAAGTAGTTTAGATGGGTCAGTTTTTGTTCAATGTGCGCAGGAGGGTTTTCTGACACAGTATGTAGACAGGCCAGCAAGGGGCGATGCTACACTGGATTTGGTAGTGGGGAATGAACCTGGCCAAGTGTTAGATTTGGAGGGAGGTGAGCACTTTGACGATAGTGACCATAATTCAGTTACGTTTACAATAGCAATGGACAGGGATAGGTATATACCGCAGGGCAGGAGTTATAATGGAGAAAGGCAATTATGATGCAATTACACAAGATTTAGGATGTATAGGATGGGGAAAGAAATTGCAGGGGATGGACACACTTCAAATGTGGAGCTTATTCAAGGAACAGCTATTGTGGGTCCTTGATAAGTATATACATATCAGGCAGGGAGGTAGTTGATGAGAGAGGGAGCCATTTTTTACTAAAGTTGTTGATGCTCTTGTCAAAAGGAAAAAGGCGGCTCACGCGAGGACGAGACGTAAAGGCTCAGTTAGGGGGCTGAGTGTTATAAGTTAGCCAAGATCTAAAGTGAGGGCTAAGAAGAGCCAGGAGTGGACATGAGAAGTTGTTGGCAGATAGAATCAAGGAAAGCCCCAAGGCCTTCTATAGATATATCAGGAATAAAAGAATGACAAGAGTAAGATTAGGGCAAATCAAAGATAGTAGTGTAAAGTTTGTGTGGAATCTGAGGACATAAGGGAAACACTTAATAAGTACTTTTCATCAGTATTCACATTAGAAAAAGGGCAATGTTATTGAGAAAAAGGAGATACAGGCTACAAGATTAGATGGGACTGAGGTTGACAAAGGAGGTTTTAGCAATTTTGGATGATCTGAAAATAGATAAGCCCCTGGGCCGGATGGGATTTATCCTCAGATTCTCTGGGATGCCAGGGAGTCTTTAGCTTCGATCTTTATGTCACCGTTGTCAATAGGAGTAGTGCCAAAATATTGGAGGATAGCAAATGTTGTTCCCTTGTTTAAGAAGGGGAGTCAGGACAACCCTGGAAATTATAGGCTAGTGAGCCTTACTTCAGTTATGGGTAAAGTATTAGAAAAGGTTCAAATAGATAGGATTTATAATCATCTGGAAAGGAATAATTTGCTGAGGGATAGTCAACATGGTTTTGTGAAGGGTAGGTCATGCCTCACTATCCTTACTGAGTTCTTTGAGACTTACTAGGTTGTTGCCTGGTATGGAAGGAAGATCTTATGAGGAAAGGCTGAGGGAACTAAGGCTGTTTTTGCTGGAGAGAAGAAGATTGAGGTGACTTAATCGAGATGTATATGAGAATCAGAGGGTTAGAGAGGGTGGACAGTGAGAGCCTTTTTCATCGGATGGTGAGGGGACATAGCTTTAAATTGAGGGGTGATAGATTTAGGACAGATATCAGGGGTAGTTTCTTTACTCATTAGGAGGCAACGGCCTGCCTGTAACAATAGTAAACTCGCCGATTTTAAGTGCATTTAAATGGGCATTGGACATACAAATGGATAACAATGGAATAGTGTAGGTTAGATGGGCATCAGATTAATTTCACAAGTCACGCAACATCAAGGGCTGAAGGGCCTGTACTGCGCTGTAACGTTCTATGCCATCGCATTTGTGTCTTTTACAAGCAACAGCATTTTTCCCCCATCTATTCTATGCAACCTGATCATGATTTTAAAACCTCTAAACAATTTTCCTCAGCCTTCTCTCCAAAAGAGAACAGTCCCAACTTCTTCAAATCTACTCTCATAACTGAGAGTTCTCATATTCTTATGAAAAACAAGAGCCAGTGAAGGCAATTTTGCCCCTTGAGCCTGTTCTACCATTCAATGTGATCATGGCTGATCTCATCATGGTGTTAACATCTGCTCTACATCTACTTTGTCAAACCACTTTAATATCTTGTATTGTTCTGTTGCAACAATTCCTTGCTTTTCTACTCTATTCCTTTAGCAATAAAATGCCAAAATTCAATTTGCCTTCCTTATTAACTGCTGTACCCGCATACTAGGTTTCTATACTTCATGCACAAGGACACAAGATCCCTTTACACTGAAATTTCTCTCCATTTAGAGAATAAGTTGTCTTTTTATTCCTCTGTCCAAAGTGGATAAAGCTCGCACTTAAATCACATTGAAACTCCACCTGCTAAACACACATCACGTATCTGTATCCACTTGTAATGTTTTATTTCTTCATTGCAACTTACCTTCCAGATCTATTTTAGTATCATCTGCAAATTTGGCTATAGTACTTTCTATCTTGGCATCTAAATCATCAATATAGTATTAGATTTTGTCACGTGTACTCAAGGTTTAGAATACGGAGTATAGTGAAGTGTGTACAAAGTCATTGTGAGAAACAAAGCTTACACACTTCAATAATTGCAGTACTGATTCAGATTTTGTCTCGGAGTGTCCTTTATTTTACTCTTGCAAGAGGGTGTGATGTCTAGTGTCTACAAGGCAAGGGACACACACACACCAAATTCAATTATTACACGATATTTATATAATTTGTTTTTTGTTTTTCAATGCTCCTCCCCTGTTTACATCTTCCACTTCCCTAAGACCGGCACCCATTACTCCTGTTTATCTCTTGCCTTATCCGGCCTTGTCTGTGACAAAATGCTTAGATCTGGCCTCAAGGCCGTTTGACCTCATCCCGCTGTGAGTCATTGTTAGGCATATTCTTTCTTCACCATTATCTACTCCCTCCATCTGTACCTTCCCCTGCCATACTGATCCTTATGACCCTTTTAATTGGGGTTTGTTCCTGTGTTTCTGTAAAAGTGGGAAACAGATGTTTATACCTACTGTTTGTACAGGCGTATCTAGCTTAACTTCCTCCCCTCACAGCATCTTATCTATTCACCTGCAATATCTACCATTGTTTTGCAGTCACGTTTCATTCTTGCATACAATTTTAGCTAATAAAAAAACAATTATGTATTTCCTCCACAGTTTCCATTCTTGTTGACTCAGCTCTTGGCTAAAACAATTAGCCCTTCAATTCCTGAAGAAGGGCTAATGCCCGAAACGTCGATTCTCCTGTTCCCTAGATGCTGCCTGACCTGCTGCGCTTTTCCAGCAACACATTTCCATCTCTGATCTCCAGCATCTGCAGACCTCACTTTCTCCTAAAACAATTACACACTGGTGTGAGTTCATTTACTTTGTATAAGTAATTAGAATTGCAGAAGTAACACTACTTTTCCTATATTCCACAGTCATCATTCTCCAGCACCTTCTTGGTTACAAAAACCAAGGATTTATTTAAAAAAAACACAATAGCAGAAATAAAAACAAACAGCCTAAAAGGAAAGAAAAATGTCAAGGCCTAAAGAAAAAGAAAATGCCCAGATCTTAAATTACTATTACAATAAAGATGTATTGAATGCTCAGTCTCCAATGCAGGCACCCAAGCTGTCAATCATTGGTACCCAACAAGCAAACCTTGTAGCACTCCACAAGTTACATCTTGCCAACCAGTAAAAGACCCATTTATCCAAACCCTATGCTTTCTATTGGTTAGCCGATCCTCTATTCAAGCCAATAAATTATCCCAAATCACATGTGATCTACTTGTGTATTAATTATTCATGTTGCACCTTATCAAAAGGCCTTCTGGAAGTCCAGGCGTATTACATCCACAGGATTCCCATCATGCATTTTGCTAGTTACATCTTCGAAGAATTCTAGTCAATACAACTTACCCTTCATAAAACCATGCTTACTCTGATGAATGGCGTTCTTGACTTGCTAAATATCCTGTTCTTACTTCCTTAACAATGGATTCTAACAATTTCCTAATGACAGATGTTAAATTAACTGAATCATTTCCTATTGTCTGCCTCACTCCCTTTTTGAATAAGATTTTTATTTTAGCATTTTTACAATCCATTGGAATCTTTCCAGCATCCAGGGAAAATTTGGAATATTATGACCAGTAACCCATTCTTTCTGCTTCTACTTCCTTTCAGACCCTAATATGTAGGCCATCTGACCATGGGACATGTCTACCTTCAATCCCAATAGCTTGCTCAGTACTTTTCCCCTTTGTGATGATAATTGTTAGGTTCTTCCTTTTCTAACCTCTGCATTATACATCACTACTGGGATGATACTAGTGTCCCCACTGAAAACAGAAGTAAAATATTGATTTAGTATCTCCCCCATTTAAATGTTCCCCTCTATTAACTCCCCAGGGTCATCGTCCAAAAGGACTAATATTCATTTTAGCTACTCTTCCTTTGTATACTCTTACAGAAGCCTTTGCTATCCATTTTTGTATTCTTCTCTAGCTATCTTGTTATACTTTATCTTTGCTCTTTTATTACATTTTAATAACCTTTTGTTGATGTTTAAAAATGTCTTCATCTTCCAGCCTGCCACTGGCCTTTGCAATATGATATGCTTCTGTCTCCAGTGATGTTAGACAAAGTTCATTAGAATTGTTAAAATTGAAAGTATACAAAGAAAAAAAAAGACAGAAATCCAGCACCATCTAATCTTACTAAAGAAATTACTATTTCAACTAAAACTGTATACAACAGAATCAAGACCTCAATGACGTTAAAAAGATGTTGAAACAGGCTAACAAAGTTAATAGAAATCAAAGTGTCTCAAGTAAACCTGAAGGTGGAATCTAAGCAAAAGGTTAAGATTTTGGTGCTCACTTCAATCTTAAGACGAGAGTCAATTCCATTATAGAATGAATTTGAGAACCAACTTTAAAATTTACTAGTTTTTGTTAACTACAAGATCCATTCCAGGTAGCGACATTTTCATAAAGTTTTACATAATTTTAAAAAAATGCACAAAAGAAATACTTTAAAATAGACAATAGGTGCAGGAGTAGGCCATTCTGCCCTTCGAGCCTGCACCGCCATTCAATATGATCGTGGCTGATCATTCCTAATCAGTATCCTCTTCCTGCCTTATCTCCATAACCCTTGATTCCACTATCTTTGAGAGCTCTATCCAACTATTTCTTAAATGAATCCAGAGACTGGGCCTCCAATGCCCTCTGGGGCAGAACATTCCACACAGCCACCACTCTCTGGTATTGATATTACAGTCCATTTACTTCAGAAAGCCAGATTGAGAAACTGGTCGATTGTCACAAATGCCTTTTTATGTTGGTTGAAGTTTTGCTTTGTTTCCTGAATCACAAAAACCCAGAGCTTAACTTCAATTGTCCACTACTCCCCTTGTATGATCAAAGGCATCCTGAACATGCACTAGCTCAATGCATTATCAATCTCAAATTATTTAATGTATATTCAGGTCCAGAGTACTCTTTAAAAGGACTGATGATCATTTTACTGATTGCACTTCCTATTGTCTCCAAATTAATTTTACATGTTAATCATTTGTAAGATCATCCTTTCTATGACAGCTTGTCCATCTTACTTTACCAACTTCATAGGATTTTTACCAAGATAGGGTGGCCTCAATTAATAAAGCATATACGATCACCAAGCAATTAAATCAACAATCTCAAACATTGCCTAATTAACATAGTAAAAAAACCTAAAACTGGAGGGTCTTGTGGCACAATGGTAGCATCCCTACCTTTGGGCCAGAAGGCCTGTGTTCAAGCCCCATCTGCCCCAGATACGACAACTGTGAACAGACCGATTTTGAAAAGCAAATTTTAAAAGCCAATTCCAAAATTACACACAGACACATTCAATATGACTCAAGTGTTACAGTCATAAACTATTATTGAGATCTGTGGAGAGTGTGGTTTTCAGGTAAAATAATCTATGATAGGAAGCGTATTACTCAGGAAACCATATAACCCCAGCAGGAGAATTCACAAAGTCCATTCTGACATGGACCACAACATCCTAGTTTTTGCATATGGATTGTTCCATTCAATAAGCAAGACAAGGCTACGATTTGATCAGTGTTTTGATTGCTGTAGAGACAGATAAAAACTTTTTTAAAAAAAATGTTAATTCCTAGCAATTGATTTAAAAAGAATTGCACTAGCAAATGGCAAGATCAAATTGTACTAGTAAAGTGATCATTTAAGGCACCAAAATATGGAGATTCTAGTAAAGGAGCTAATACTGTAATTATATCATCTCTAATAAAAGGCAGCGACCAAGGAAGACACCTAAATATAGAACAGCTACAAAAATAAACAAAAGCTAAAGGAATACCACCCAAGAATGTAGGTGCAGGAAATTGAGCAGCCAATTGCAAAATGTCAAACCAATTACACTAATTGAAAATTTACAATGAAATATTACAAAGATAATGCAAGGGATGAAAGAAAGTGAAACAGAATGATTGTGAGATAGCGACTGATAAAACAACAGGCTGATCACTTACCATTATTATAGATGATCACTAGTTGATGCGCATGAACAGTGAAAGACAGATGAGTGTAACAGACCACTACAGCAAATCTCATGACAAGAGAACTTTAGTTTTTTTTTAAAAAATAAAGGTCAAGAACAAAAATGAAAGCGGACAGTTAACGTTACTATGAGAAACACAGACTGAAAAGTGTTTTCAGCAAGTTCCTTATAAATAACGTTTTGACATCATCCAAATGTGAAAGGTTCTCAACCAAACAAAATCTGCTTTACAGAGAGTGCCAGTAATACATGGGAGCCAAAGCCCTAAGGAACTAAAAAACTGCTGAACCCCACACACTAATTACGCTTCTTATAGCATATATCACAAATGCTTTTGCAGCACCATGTATGCTACTTAAATGGTTTTCTTCGTGCACTACTTTGAGGGATAACTAGTTTTATTTCCTCTGAACTAATTGAACTGTGAATGATCCTTGAACTTGCAAGCTGAAAACATCATCTAAATAAATCATGAGACTTTTGGATCAATGTATTTATTCTGCACAAGAGAGATTGTGTTCATTTCAATTTAAGATTGTACACCCTGACTTGGGAAATCTTTTAATTTTATGTAAAGACTTAGGTGGATTTATTTTGAATAAAGGTTTGTGCAACTGTGTAAAGCAGCAGCTCATCAATTTAATTTTTTCAAAACACTTTGCTTTAACCTGATTAGAACTTCAAAACAATACTGTTGCCTTAATTGAAAATTTAAAAATGCATGGTCTGGTTTAAAAATCAGTTCATTAGTTATGAGTGAATGGCACAGCTGACTCAATGGGCCAAATTACCCAATTCTGCTCCTATATCTTGTAGTCTAAAAAGGTTTAGAAATCATATTCTGGACTGACTGTGATTAATTTATTGTTTTGAAGAGGAAAAGAAATGTTAGAAATTGTAAATTGAATTGAGAGAAAATACTAAAAGTTAATCTCAAAAACATTTTTCAATTGTCAGAAATTGCAAGAAACTTTTTCAGAGTTCAAAATTGTTTTAGCCTACAAAACCCACCTTCTAATATGCTTGCAAAGAGGAACGATCTTTCTATAGAAAAGAAAATTAACCATTTAAATACATTTTGAACCAATCCTGAAGCAAGAAGGTGATATAAAATGTAGTTAATTATAAGATGATACTATTTTGATTAACCAATTACATTGCAAATTAGTTAATAATATTCATCTGAATTATCTGGAATTGGAGGTCTAACTCGCCTTGCAAAACAAAACCCAACTTTCTCAAGAGACTATCACCTTAATTACTAACTTTCACAAGCTTTTTTACCCCCTCACAAAGAAAAGATAGCAGCAGTGGGGTGGGATGATGAATGACAAAAAACAGCATTTGGCTTTTAAATTAAGAAAATAAAAATTTTACTGAAGGCATACAACTTCACCTGTTGATTGATGATGCTTCACTCCACCTAATAAAAAGGATCTGAAAACCGTCAGCAGAGAAAAAAAACATTGAAAAAAAACTATGTACACATTTAATAAAACTTGATACGTTTTTTAAAAAAGATTACATAGATATGGTGACAAGTTACGAACTGACAAATCAATTGTTTGGGCTTCTAAACAAACCTACAAGTAGATGCAGGACGTTTTGATTAAAAAAAAGTGTTTTTCATGGCGTTCCTAACTTTATCAGTGTGTCTAACATAGCAGGTGATCCAGCCATCTGGTGGTATTTTGTTACTATTACTGCATGAATTAATAGCAGGATAAGTTCTCCTGCTGTAAAATTTTTAGTAACTGTACAATATCCATTTTCTACAGAAGACAACATTATCACCAACTGCCTGAAAAAGCAAATTAATTTGAATGAATCCACAAATCAAAAATTTGGGCAGCACGGTGGCTCAGTAGTTAGCAATGCTGCCTCACAGTGCCAGGGACCCGGGTTCAATTCCCATCTTGGGCAACTGTCTGTGTGGAGCTTGCACATTCTCTCAGTGTTAGCGTGGGTTTCCTCCGGGTGCTCTGGTTTCCTCCCACAGTCCAAAGTTGTGCAGGTTAGGTGAACTGGCCAAGCTAAACTGCCCATAGTGTTAGGGGTAAATGTAGGGGAATGTGTCTGGATGGGTTGCTCTTCGGAGGGTCGGTGTGGACTTGTTGGGCCACAGGGCCTGTTTCCACACTGCAGGGAATCTAATCTAAGCGGAGGCATTAACAATAAAACTCCTTAATATGCAGTACTCAGCTATCAAAATGCTTTTAAACCAAAATTTACCTTTAGTTCATGATAATCTATCGCTTCATCTTTGTCAGTATCAAATAAATCAAAAGCTTCTTTAATCTCCTGCTTCTGTTCTTCTGTTAATTCTCGGCGTTTTTTCCTTTTTGGCTTATCTATCACAAGCTCAGTTCTGAAAGAAAAAAAAAGTAAAAATTTTAAAATTTTTGTTCACCTTTTGATAAACAGCTACTCAAATCCAAATGTTAAGCCATATAAACAGCAAATGTAGTTTTACTAACGATTATACAAAATCGTTTGAAGTTAACCATCGTGGATCCCATCATATTTGGGCTAATTTAGCCACATTCCCATTTGTAATGAAAAATATAGTCAGTACAGTTCCCAACACCAATTTCGAGATCGCGATCAAGAGAATTTACCCCACTATCAAAATCTTTAAACCGGATCCTCCCCAGTTTCTTAATTGTAAGATGACGCCACCTTTTACATTAATATTCTCAAAACAGAACTTAAAATTTCTGTTTCCAGTAACCTGCAGATTTCTAACCAAACTCTGATGTGAAAGTTACACAATAAAAAACATTTCTACAAAGGCAGTTGTTTTCCCTGAACTCTCAGACCTCTTAAAAAGAGAGAAACTAAACGAGCTTCTGACCTCACTTGGGTCTCCTCCAAACCGAACACTTAGGGCAAACATTTCTCTAAACTAATCAATCCTCAATTAACTTATTTTTAATTCGGAATTATAACTTTTCACATTTAACTGCATGGGAAAACCACCACATTATATTTTCCATAACACCATCAGAGTTAACAGCCACTTGCTTTCCGAGCAATGTTCCAGGTTGAAGTTTGAATGGTAGCTAATGTCACTGCATACTCAGGAGGTTGAGTGTCGCATGGCATGTTTATAGAAGTGGTTTGCTCAGCTTATGAACAACATGCAGAGGGGAATGGGTGACTGCCAGACAGTACAAGGAGTTTCTCTCTAACCAGTATTTGATTTTGAACACTAATCAGGACAAGGGTCATTTGTATTGGGCTGAGAACAGACCAATCCTTGGTAAACTGGATTAAAGACAACTGGCAGGCTAAGCTCAGAAATGATAAAGCATGAAATTGCTAGGCAATACAAATCCTATCTGGTTCAGCATTCTCCTTAGAGAAAGAAACCGGTCATCTGTTGCTGGGTCTGACCCAGATATGGATTCCACTCCAAAAAATGAAGTTGCCTTATAAAAGTCCTAGCAAGCCATGTAGCTGTACCAGATACTCAGCAAACAGGGAACCAACTGGCACTCAATATGACAAATCTTTTTAGTGACATCCAAGGTCCATGTGCCAAAATTGGGAGAGCTGTCCCACGCCATTCATGCAACAGCTTGACAATCAATCACTTCAGAGCTGGCACAGGAAAAAGTTACGAGAATGACTTCAGGGATATTAGACTTCAGTTACATGATGGATTGGAAAAGATGGATGTTCTCCTGAGGGGAAAAAAAAAGGAAATTTGATAGAAATGTTCAAAACTCTAAAGTCTAGACAGAAATGAGTAGATATTAGATTGAAACTACTCCAATTGGCAGAAGGCTCAAAAACTAAAACACACAATTTAGTGATAGCAAATTAGGCAACAGCAACATAAGGAAGAACTCTTTACACCGCAAGTGGCTTTGGTCTTGGATACACTGCCAAGGACAGCATCGTGGAAGTAGATTCGGTCCTGGTTAGAATAGCAAGGTAGAAAGAACTTGTAAGATCAGCTGTCCAAATGTGTCATAACTGTTCGATGATTTATTGCAAGAATGAAAATAGTCAAATCGAAACTCATTTGCAGTGGAGTCACAATCAAAAGTAAAAGGAATTGAATTTTTAATACTTAAATTACATCACAGTCAGAGACCGATTGTTAGATATCTTGATTAAGTCATTGCAGCTACTATACATTATCCAAGACAGGTCACTGTTACTTCTCTTGTCTGTTATAATACACTCCCCATCCGTAATCTTATAAAGCCCCATCCCCAGTCCGGTGATTTCACGATCTCAGACTGACAATGGCAGCAACCACACTGTCCTCCTTGGAATTTTCCCTTCCCCATCTCTCCTCACCTCAGACCTCGCACTCCAAGTGTGAGGCACTGCCCAGTGCCGAACTGTTTGACTGCGGTGGAGTATAGACAATCTCAGGCCAACAGCTGTACCTGGTCTCCAGTTGTCTTGGACGCCCCTTGCCACTGGACCAAGACCTTGCGCTGCTAAACCCATGTGGTAACCTGTGTGCAACTGTTTCCCCACGTTAAAAGAATCCTCGCACAGGTACCTTCCACATCCTCAGGATGATGTTTGGGACCTGAATGTTAGGACCCTTATGAACAATCCCACCAGTGACAGACTGGAATGTCACACTGCCATCATTGCCCAGGAACTCAGGAGCTATGATATTGACATCACTACCCTGAGTGAAACCTGGCAGGCGAGGTGCTGGGTACACCTTTTGCCAAAGGGTAAAGCCAAAAAGCACTGCATCCATGGAGGCGGCTTTGCCATCAAAAACGAACTGATGGACCAACTCATTTACTCCAGTGCCAACATCATTGCCTGCAAATACTCGGTTGACCACTCAAGCAGTAAACAACAAGACTAGTTTGATGAGAATGATCAAGCTATTAAGCCAGAAAGACGTGGCATTTTAGTGTAAAACAACAACTACACAATAGAAAAAGGCAGGCCTCCAGGCAGCTGAAAGCAGATGTCCAATAACAAACCCGCAACAAAGAACAGGTGGTCGCTGGACAAAGCACTGGAGACCAAACAAATGACCGACAACCAAGCGCTGTTAAGACCATATACAGACCAAACACCCAAGGCCCCAACCTAACTGCTGGCCACGGGCTGAGTGACTCTTACCAAGGATAAAGAAGCCATCAAAAAAAAAAAAAGCTGGGTGGAAGCACTTCAGAGAACTCGTCAACCAGGGCTCTGTCACTGATCCCACAGAATACAACACCCTAGCCTTGCACAAAGTAGAGAAGGCTGTCTGCCAGCTTAAGAGCAAGGCTGCTGGAGCAGCCAATATCCCTGCAGAGGCACTGAAGTGGAGAGGCAAAGAGCACCTCCTGCAGCTGCACGCCTTTGCTGCCTTATCTGGAAAGAAGGGAACACCTTGGAAGAGCTCAGAGATGCCATAATCATGAGAACTTTCAAAAAAAAAAGGGAACAAAATAGAGTTGCAAATTACAGGGAATTCTTCCTGCTGTCGACTCGTCGAAAAGTCATTGCCAAGGTCCTTATCAACCATCTCCTCCCTGTGACTGAGAAACATTTCCCAAAGTTGCATTTTGACCTTCTGCTACGGAGAGCACACGGACATGATTTACACCGTGCAACAGCTGCAGAAGGAAACTTACCCCTGTACGTGGTCTTTTTTAACCTAAGAAAGGCCTTTGACACTGTCAATTGGGAAGCGTCCTTCTCCACTTTGGTTGCGCTGTGAAATTTTTCACCATCTTTCACCTGCACTGCAATGACATGGAAGTCATGGTAGTGACAAATGGCTGCACCATTGACCCATTTGCACCGGTATCAAGCAGGGCTGTGCCAGCACCCCAACGCTGTTCTCAATATACCTTGCTACAAGGCTTTACCTTGCAGTCGACAAGCTCTCCACTGGAGTGGAGCTAACTTACAGGACCTGTAGGAAATTATTCAACCCTGCTGCCTTCAAGCAAAAACCAAAATCCATCCAACCAATGTCATTGAGCTACAGTATAAAGACAATGCTCACGTGCACACATGCACACCATCAGCACCTTTACAGAGGCATACAAATTTATGAGCTTCACCATAAATACCCACAAAATGAATTTCCTCCATCAACACGACCTGGCATTGTGGAACAACCTCAACCCCCCCGGATCACCTTGGTCCATGGGGACACCTTAGAGAATGTTGACCACTTCCAATACCTTGGAAGCATTTAATCAGCCAACAGAGTTATCGAAGGAGAGTTCCAACATCGCCTCCAGTGCACGAAAGCAGCCTTCAGCCACCTGAGGAAAAGGGTATTTAGAGGATAACAACAACAACATTAAATCCGACACCAAGATCACAGTTTACAAAGTGGGAGTAGTTCCTGCCCTCCTCCTTTCTGGCTCCAAGACGTGAGTTGTCTACAGTAGACATCTCAAGGCGCTGGAGTAGTGCGCAAGATTCTGCAAATCCACTGGAAAGAAAGACATATCAACACCAGCATCCTCGACTCGGCCAACATCCCCAGCACTGAGGCACTGACCACCCTTGATTGGCTATGATGAGCAGGGCACATCATCTGTATCCATATGACACCACCTCGTGCCCGTGCCCCCCCACCACCACTCAATGCATTTTGCTTTTGCATTGCTTAAGAATGAATCTCAAAAAGATGATTAGAGACCCAGAGGGTGACATGGTGGCATTGCTACCTCAGTGCCAGTGACCCGGGTTCAATTCACTGTCAGGTGACTGCCTGTGTGAAGTCTGCACATTTTCCCAGTGTCTGCCTTGGTTTCCTCCAGATGCTGCAGTTTCCTCCCATAGTCCAAAGATGTGCAGGTTAGGTAGACTGGCTATGCTAAACCTATCCAGGGATGTGCAGGCTAGGTGGATTGACAATAGAAAATGCAGGGTTATAGGGAGAAGGTGTGAGGGCAGGTCTGGGTGGGGTGCTGTTCAAGGGCCAATGTGGACTCAATGGGTCAAATATCCTGCTTCCACACCGTAGAGATTCTAATGTTTCTATGTTGTCTGTACCAATTAATTTATTTTAATACCTGAAGACTTCAGTTGGATGATATCTTTGGCTTCAAGATAGTGAATTTGCAGATACATTCTATTTCGTTCAAAAAGCACACAATCTGTCAGCAGTCAGTATTTTTTATAATCTGTGAAATTTTATAAATTCCTACTTTGAAAATAGTAGTCTGACTCAAGACTGGAATACACAGACTCTAACCTCACCTTTAATGGATTGTCTGAGCTGAGATGTCACCGTTTTTTTATAAAACCTTATCTCGAGAATGTGACTTGAAAGTAGTTCTGGAATTTACATAGTAACAAACCAAAACTTGCAACCCATTCTAAAAGATGAAAGGCTTAACACCAATCTAGGTTTGTTCAATAAATTGCATCTGTTGCATGACACTAAGATCTTTTGCTATACGCTTGTGTCCTATGATCCTGCTCCACTAGCTACCTGAAGGAGGAGCGGCACTCCAAAAGCACGTACTTCCAAATAAACCTGTTGAATTATAACCTGGTGTCATGTGATTTTTCTCAAATCTTGTCAAAACTCACTGATTTTTAACTTTTTGTTGTTTCAGCAGCAGCAAGAGCAGGAGCGCTGACCAGGAGTGTGACAGGAAGGGGAGTCACTGATTTAAAAACTTACCTCCTGAATAGGCGGAATGCACGCTGAGCAGGAGCAGACACTGGACTGCTGAGTAAGTGAAGTAACATATTTAGCTGGTTGCGTTACCCAAAATACTACTTAGCTTATATCCCCCATCCATCCCCCTCTAACCAAAAAAAAAGGTCTGTGAGCCAGGTAAAATAACTAGGTTTCTTCTAATCCTTTAATTTTGCTGCAGTATCTTTAGGAATTTAGAATGTTGGGAATGGTGGTTAGGGCAGTTGAATGTTCCTCCTGCAGAATGTGGGCAGTAAGGGTCACCAGTAGCGTCCCTGCTGACTTTCTGCGGGAAACGCACCCAACTCCAGCTCCTCGAAAACAGTGTTAGGGAACTGGAGCTGGATGAACTTGGGATCATTTGGGAGGTGGAAGTAGTAATTGAGAGGAGTTACAGGAAGGTAATCACACCTCAGGTGCAAGAAAAAGGCAGATGGGTTACAGGCAGGGGATGGAAAGGGAACCAGCAGGCAGTGCAGGGAACCCCTATGGCTGCTTCCCTCAGTAACAAGTATACCGTTTTGAATACTGTTTTGGTGGTGGTGGGGGGTGGGGGGGGAAAGGGAGGCGTCTTACCAGGGGTACAGGTCTCTGGCATGGAGTCTGTCCCCTATTGCTCAGAAGAGAATGGGGGGGAAAGAGATGAGCTTAGCATTCATTATTAGGTTTGGGAGTGAGAGGCACTCACAGTTGGTGTGTTGCCTCCCAGGAGCCAGGATTCGTGATGTCTTAGATCGTGTTTTCAGGCTCCTTGAGGGGGAAAAGGGAGCAGCCCCAAGTTGTAGCCCACATAGGCTCTAACAACATAAGTTGAAAAGGGACGGGGATGGAAGGCAGAAATTCAGGGAGCTAGGGTGGAAGCTTAGTGCTAGAACAAACAGTTGTCATCTCTGGTTTGTTACCCATACCATGTGCTAGCAAGGCAAAGAATAGGAAGAGAGGAGTTGAACACGTGGCTACAGGGATGGTGCAGGAGGGAGAGTTTGGGATTCCTGGATAATTGGGGCTCATTTCTGGGGTAGGTAGTACCCCTGCAAACAGGATGGTCTATACCTGAACCAGAGGGGTACCAATATCTTGGTGCGAATTTGCTAATGCTCTTCGGGAGGATTTAAACTAGTTCAGCAGGAGGATGGGAACCTGAATTGTAGTTCCAGCATCCAGGAGGTTCAGTGTAGTGAGGTCAAAAATAAGGTTTTGAGGTCACAAGAGTTCGCCCGCGAGCAGGAAGGTGGTTTGAAGTGTGTCTACTTCAGCACCTGTAGCATTCAGAATAAGGCGGGTGAACTTGCAGCATGGTACCTGGGGCTTCAATGCTGTTGCCATTTCAGAGATATGGATAGAGTAGGGAAAAGAATGGTTGTTGCAGGCTCTGCGATTTAGATGTTTCAAGAAGGACAGAGTAGATGGTAAAAGAGGGGCAGGTGTTGTATGGCTAGTCAAGATTAGTATTACGGTAGCAGAAAGGACGTTTGAGGACTCATCTACTGAGGTAGTATGGGCTGAGGTGAGAAACATTAAGGAGAGGGTCACCATGTTGGGAGTTTTCTATAGGCCTCCAAATAGTTCCAGAGATATAGAGGAATGGATAGAAAAGATAACTCTGGGTAGGAGTAAGAGTTACAGGGTAGTTGTTATAGGGATCTTTAACTTTCCAAATATTGACTGGAAATATTATAGTTAGAGTACTTAAGATGGGTCAGTTTTTGTCCAATGCATGCATGATGGTTTCCTGACACAGTATGTATGCAAGCCAACAAGGGGGGAGGCCACTTTGGATTTGGTACTGGGTAATGAACCAGGCCAGATGTTAGATTTGGAGGTAGGTGAGCACTTTGGTGCTAGTGACCATACTTTGATTAAGTTTACAATAGCAATGGAAAGGGATAGGTATATACTGCAGGGCAAGAGTTATTGCTGGGGAAAAGGTAATTATGATGAGTTTAGGCAAGATCTAGGATGCATAGGATGGAGAAAGAAACTGTAGAGGATGGGCAGAATTGAAATGTGGAGCTTAATTAAGCAACAGCTACTCAGTGTCCTTGATATGTACCTGTTTGGCAGGGAGAAAGTGGTTGAGCGAGGGAGCTGTGGTTTCCTAAGAGGTTGAATCTCTTGTCAAGAGGAAGGCAGCGGCTTATGTTAGGATGAGATGTGACGGCTCAGTTAGGGTGCTTGAGAATTACAAGTTAGCCAGGAAAGACCTCAAGAGAGCACTAAGAAAAGCCAGGAGGGGACATGAGAGGTCACTGGCAGATAGGATCAAGGAAAATCCTAAAGCTGTCTATAGGTATATCAGGAGTAAAACAATGACGAGAGAAAGATTAGGGCCAATCAAAGATATTAGTGGGAAGTTGTTCATGGAGTCCAAGGAGATACAGGAAGCGTTAAATAACTAATTCTCATCAATATTCACACTGCAAAAAGACAACGTTGTCAAGGAGAATACTGAGATACAGGCTACTAGACAAGACAGGATTGAGGTTCACAAGGAGGTGGCGTTAGCAATGCTGGAGTATGAAAATAGCTAAGTCCCCTGGGCTGGATGGTTTTTATCCTTGGATTCTCTGGGAAACTTGGGATTTCAGAGCTTTTGTCTTTGATACTTATGTGGTCATTGTCCACAGGAGTAGTGCCAGAAGACTGCAGGATAGCAAATGTTGTTGGCCTTGTTCAAGGGGAGTAGAGACAACCCTGATAATTATAGACCAGTGAGCCTTAGTTTGTTTGTGGGTAAAGTGCTGAAAAGGTTATGAGAGATAGGATTTATCAATCTAGAGAAATAAGTTGATTAGGGATAGTCAACATGGTTTTCTGAAGGGTAGGTCATGCCACATAAACCTTACTGAATTCTTTGAGATGGTGACAAAACACATGGATAAGGGTAAAGCAGATGGTGTGGTGTATATGAATTTCAGTAAGGCATTTGATAAGGTTCCCCAAGGTAGGCTATTGCACAAAATACAGTGACATGGGATTGAGGGTGATTTAGCAGTTTGGATCAGAAATTGGCTAGCTGAAAGCTGAAAGGGTGGTGGTTGATGGGAAATATTCATCTGGTGTTCAGTTACCAGTGGCGTACCACAAGGATCTGTTTTGGGTCCACTGCTGTTTGTCTTTTATAAAAGTGACCTAGATGAGGGCATAGAAAGTTGGGTTAGTAAATTTATGGATGACACGAAGATCGGTGGAGTTTTGAATAGTGCTGAAGGATGTTTCAGATTACAGAGCAACTTAGATAGGCTGCAGAACTGGGCTGAGAGGTGGCAAAGGAAGTTTAATGCGGAAAAGAGAGAGATGATTCACTTTGGAAGAAGCAACAGCAATGAACAGTACTGGTTAGCAAGGTTAGATCTCACGGAATAAAGGGAGAACTAGCCATTTGGATACAGAACTGGCTCAAAGGTAGAAGAGGGTGTTAGTGGAGAGTTGTTTTTCAGACTGGAGGCCTGTGACCAGTGGAGTGTCATAACGATCAGTGCTGGGCCCTCTACTTTTTGTCATTTACATAAATGATTTGGATGCGACCATAAAAGGTACAGTTAGTAAGTTTGCAGATGACACCAAAATTGGAGGTGTAGTGGACAGCGAAGAGGGTTACCTCAGATTACAACAGGATCTAGGCCAATGGGCTGAGAAGTGGCAGATGGAGTTTAATTCAGATAAACGCAAGGTGCTGCATTTTGAGAAAGCAAATCTTAGCAGGACTTGTACACTTAATGGCAAGGTCCAAGGGAGTGTTGCTGAACAAAGAGACCTTGGAGTGCAGGTTCATAGCTCCTTGAAAGTGAGTCACAGGTAGATAGGATAGTGAAGGCGGCATTTGGTATGCTTTCCTTTATTGGTCAGAGTATTGAGTGCAGGAGTTGGGAGGTCATGTTGCGGCTGTACAGGACATTGGTTAGGCCACTGTTGGAATACTGCATGCAATCCGGGTCTCCTTCCTGTCAGAAAGATCTTGCGAAACTTGAAAGGGTTCAGAATAGATTTACAAAGATGTTGCCAGGGTTGGAGGATTTGAGATATGGGGAGAGGCTGAACAGGCTGGGGCTGTTTTCCCTGGAGTGTCAGAGGCTGAGGGGTGACCTTATAGAGGTTTACAAAATTATAAGGGGCATGGATAGGATAAATAGGCAAAGTCTTTTCCCTGGGGTGGGGGAGTCCAGAACTAGAGGGCATAGGATTAGGGCGAGAGGGGAAAGATACAAAGGGACCTATGGGGCAACTTTTTCACACAGTGGTACGTGCATGGAATGAGCTGCCAGAGGAAGTGGTGGAGGCTGGTACAATTGCAACATTTGAGAGGCATTTGGATGGGGATATGAATAGGAAGGGTTTGGAGGGATATGGGCTGGGTGCTGGCAGGTGGGACTAGATTGGGCTGGGATAACTGGTCGGCATGGACAGGTAGGACTGAAGGGTCTGTTTCCATGCTGTACATCTGACTCTACTGGGCTAATGGAGATGAGCAGAGGTATCTCGGTGTCCACATACATAGATCCCTGAAAGTTGCCATCCAGGTTGATAGGGTTGTTAAAAAAGGAAAACTATGTGTAAGCCTTTATTGCTAGAGGGACTGCATTTCAGAGCTACAAAGTCAAGCTGCAGCTGTACAAAACTCTGGTGTGGCTGCACTTGAAGTATTGCATACAGTTCTGGTCACTGCATCATGGGAAGGATGTGGAAACTTAGGAAAAGGGTGTAGAGGAGATTTACTAGGATGTTGCTGGTATGGAGAGAAGGTCTTATGAGGAAAGGCTGAGGGACTTGGGACACTTTGTTAGAAATAAAGGTTGAGAAGTGTCTTAATTGAGTTATATAATCAGAGGGTTAGATAGGGTGGACAGTGAGAGCCTTTTCCTCAGTTGGCGACAGCTAGCACAAGGGGACATAGATATAGGACAGATGTCAGAGGTAGTTTACTCAGTAGTAGGGGCATGGAACACACTGCCTCCAACAGTAGTAGACTCGCCAACTTTAAGGGCATTTAAATGGTCAATATATAAATATATGGATGAAAATAGAATAGTGAAGGATAGATAGGCTTCAGATTGGTTCCACAGGTCAGCACAACATTGAGGGCCGCACTGCACTGTAATGTTCTGTGTTTATATAACTTCGATCATTAGTGGCTGTGATACTAACTCAAATCAAATAGCTCATAGGCTATAAATAGCATTTATTTTGTAGCTCCCAAACAGGCTTCAGGCAATTAATATCACTACACATAAAAATAATGTTCCCTGAAGGTAGAGGGATCCACAAATTAATTTACTAAATTTAATAATAACAAAAATCAGTATAAATTCATCACCCAATACAATGTAAAATTAATGAATACATTGGTTACTTTTTCATCCTTCATCTGGTTTTAAAAGACAAGGTGAGAGACTCAACATTAAGTCAATATGCCGTTTGACTTGCAAGATAACTTGGGAGTTGGAGGAGATTTCATGCACTTGCTTCCTTTGGCCTTCCAGAATCCTTTCAGCACAAATTTCTACCGCTACTGATCTACTAAACAACATCCCAACCTCAATCCTAGTAAACCTAATCCCTACAAAACCTATTACACATATACAAACTGGCCTTCCCTTCTAATATAACCCTCATCGCCACAAGGGACAAGTTGAAGGGACACAGACTTAAACAGAATAGGTAATCAACTGGTTTAAGCATTTACGGCCAAATCAGAAAGCACTCAAGTACTGCTAATATCTGCAATTGCTCATTTTTCCAGAATAATTCTCAAATGCTTATTTTTATAAAGGAAGACCACTTCACGCAATTCTCATGACAAGTAGAAATTTGTGGATTTTGTTTTAAAAAAAATCAGTGTGACATAACCATTCCAATCAACTGCAGGTCCTTTCCTAGCTCATCATAAACTTCTTGAAAACTCTCTGCTCTAGGGCTGAACTTGTTCCTTTCTTGAGACATCTCTCCTATTGTCCATCATTCTCATGTCATGAGACCCACTTCCTGTGCTTTCAATTCTTATTCATTCTAAACTGCAGTTGATAAACCCCCTTCTTGGCTCCGACATTAATGACATTTTAAACAGTTCTCAGTTCAGATTTGCCTCTCTCCTCCCAATTTGTGATCACCAACCCTTTCGTTAAGGGGAGAAAGATCTCAATCTTTAAAAATTGCCAAATCTCCAACTTTCTTACACATTTGGTGAACTCCCAAATTCACGCCCATTTTTCACTCAATTCAAATCTCTCCAAAACAGGTGTCCTAATTTAGCAAAGTTAAAATGACATCTATCAAACTGGCAAAGATAGACTGAGCTTCAAAACCACTGAGGTAGAGAATTCCAAAGATTTATAACCCTCAGAGTAAAAGAATTACTCTACAACTGGTCCAATCCTGCCAGCATTAGCTCTAGGAATGTGCTTCATTATCTAGTTCGGTTTCTTGACAACCCTTGCCCAGCACATTATTTTTATCCAAATAGTCCAATGCCCTTTTGAATGCCTCGGTTGAATCTGCTTCCACCATTGTTCCAGGCAGTGGAATCTGTACCTTAACTGCTGGCTGAGTGAAAAAGTTTATTTTTCTCATATCACATTTGTCCTTTAGCAAATCACATTAAATCTATACCCCATCGTCCTTGTTCCTTTTACAAGCAGAAAAAAGTTTCTCCTTAATTACTGTATTTAGCCCACTCAATTTTGAAACCCTTTTTCATATCTCCTCTTGGCCCGGTCTCAAAGAAAAGTCCAAACTTTTTAAGTCTATCCTCACAACTGAAGTTTCTCATCTCAAAACATTTTCTGTAAACACCTTCTGCACTCTCTTCATTGTGTCTATATTCTTCCTATAAAGAAGTACCCAGAATTGCACACAGTACTCTAGCTGAGGTCCAACAAGTATCTTAAAAAAAAATCAACATCACTTCCTTGTTTTTATACTCTCAACCCCAAAAATGCAGACAATACTGTATGCTTTACTTAGTGCTCTCCATTTTTCCTGCCACTTTCAGTGATCTACACACACACACGTCCCTCTGCTCCTGCACTCTAGATTGAAAGACATTTGAAATAAAAAGGTGATGCAATGTTTTTCCTACCAAAATGCACCACCTCACACTTCTCTGCATTGAATATCATCTGCTACCCATTTGTCTTCTTCAACTTATTGATGTCCTTTTGACTACATTGTCCTCGTCATAGTTTAAGTGATGTAACGACTACATATTCAAACTGACACTTGTACACCAAGATCCCTGGGGAACTCCACTTCAACTCCACTCCTTCATCCAGCCCAAAAAATATCCATTGGCCATTACTCACTTTCCGGTCAGTGATCCAATTTTGTATCGACATTGCTAATGACCCTTTTATTCTATTAAAATAGTACTCAATACATAAGTGCGTGTCAAACTTCTGTACATTTTAAGCAAGACTTCACTACTCCTGTTGTTAAATGCTTTGCAATAATTGCTTGCATTCTGTTAGCTGTCTTATAGCTTGCTGCACCTGCATCTTAAACTTTCAATGACTTATCAAGAAGAGCATCTTGGTCCCTTTGTGCATCTATACCTCCCAACTACCTACCATTTAAAAATACTCTACACATCTGTTTCTCCTGCCAAAGTGGGTAACCTCTTTTTCCCCACATTATATCCCATCTGCCATGTTCTTCCCTACTCACTAAGCCCTGTCCAAATCCCATTAAGCAACATTATCTCTTCCTCACAACACATATTCCCACTTAACTTTGTATCATCCACAATTTGGAAATATTATATCCAAGTCATTGATATCCCCATACATAGGCCCTAGCTATTCGCAATGTCGAAGTTTTGATCCTTGCATTAATTACCCCATTAGTTACGTCTGCTACAAAAAAAAGTCAAATCTGAAAAACAAAAATAGAAAGCAAATACATGCAGCTTGGTTGGCAAGTCAACAGATTAAATGGATGTTTCCATAGAGAAAGCACCAAGGAAATGAGAGCTCTCAGTTGTTGAAAAGGCCACAAGACTTGGGTGGTTGGTCTTCTTTTCTCGACAGAATCATAGACTTTTTGCAATGTGGAAACAGGCCATTTGGCCCGACAAGTCCACGCCGACCCTCTGAAGAGTAACCCACCCTGACCCATTCCCCTACACTATATTTACCCTTGACTAATGCATCAAACCTACATATCCCTGAAACTATGGGCAATTTATTATGGCCAATTCACCTAACCTGCACATCTTTGGATTGTGGGAGGATACCGGAGCACCCAGAGGAAACCCACGCAAACAGTTGCCCAAGGCTGGAATCGAAACCGTGATCCTGGCGCTACGAGGCAGGAGTGCTAACCACTGAGCCTTTTGTTTGCAAAAGAGTCCCTTGCATGGGAGTGCGTTACCTCCAGCAATTAAGGATCCACAACTAACGTTCTTAAAGTGGCTGTTAGCGTGACTTGTATAAAATTAACTGGTAAATTTCAGTAGAACGTCAGGTACTGAGGCCACATATGCCAGATACTGGCTGATCAAATGAAAAATCCAGGGTGACGATACTCACACGCTGTTGGATGGCACTGAGCAGCACAACCCCTAACTACTAAACCAAATGCATCGTAACAACGACCGAATCTGACGACACTTGATGTCGACGGGGTGTTTTGAGATGCTAGGCATATCTCAAGTCTTTAAAAGGACTAGCTGTGTAGGAAACTGCCAACGGCGGTATTAGCGCTCGGCCTGCTGACCTCAGGGCAGCGATAACAACTGGCAGCCGTCGATGCAGAGGCCGCCGCCGCCACCACACACAGAGGAATAAACAATGTGAAAGCTGCCGCTTTAGGATCACTGACCTCCCCTCCCCCCATGTAGAGGGAAAGAAAATAGGGCTTTTGCTTTTCAAGGATTTCTTTTCAATGACGCCAAGCAGTGACCTACCTCAGCGACACACTCATTGCTGCAGGAATAAACCCCCAACGCCACCCGCAGGGAAAAGGGACCAGGGACGCACCAGCACTTAAAAACCCACCTCCCGACTTTCCTCAATGCCCATTGGCCAGAACCGATCACCATCGCCACTGCTTATGATAGGACGACCTGTCAATTTCATCTTCCTATTGGCTGGGAGTGCTGCCAATTATGTGAGGTTCACCAACCGTTACTGAAAGCTCGCGGAGAACGGTTACAAATCAGAGGCGGTCGCGAGGCCGGGGGTGGGGTTAAATTAGTGGCATAGTGACGTTTTGTGGGTGGGCGAGGACCATTCCAGACACTACTGATGGCTCTCTCCACGGGATATCAAATACTTTGCAAAAACCGGTAGTCAGAATTAAAAAGCGGAGTTGCTAGTATCAGCATGCATCAGTTCACCGAATGCAACTCGAGGGTCAACACTGAGGAGCATAAGCAGGTAAAGGCATCAGTATTTGCTGTAGAGAAAGATATGGAAGATAGGGAACTCGGGAAATAAAATAAAGATGTATTGAAGCGTTATTGTGATAGCCACAGTGTTTCAAATCCTATCTAGCAAAAGAACTGTGAGTCAACTCTTAATAATACTAAAACAATAATATTTATTCATTTAACAATACTATTCACACAATATACTATAAAGTAACAATTTACTCTACCAATTTATCTGTGCTTTAACCTAACTCTGGATGATCATATACCACCACACAACAACTTGACCCTGTTCCATGTGATGATGTCTGGTTGCCTTCTGATGATTTCAAGATTGTCTTGGTTATTCATGAGGTACCACACCAGGTGTGGTTTTGCAGTGATTCATCTCTTTTAGAAGTGTCTTGAGTAAGTTACAATGGATTAATAAAGTTTGGTCACCCTGATTGGTTGAACCCAACCAAGTGTTGACATGTTGATGGAAGGTTGGTTCTTAAGTGTCCATTAGTGGAGGTGCTGGATACACATAGCCTCCTCCAAATAGGGATGCGAGGCACCTCTATGTCTGGTGCACATCTTGATGTTTCCGATTATCCGAGGGATGACATTCTGTTGTCCCATTCAAACACAAATTCTTGTGTGTATTATAGGGTCTACAGCTACGAGGTTTATTTGTAAACTGTCTCCTGGTGGCATAAACCAAATCATCCGCCGACATTTCCGCCACCTCCAAACAGATCCCACCACCAGGGATATATTTTTCTCCCCACCCCTCTCCTCCTTCCGCAAAGACCGTTCCCTCCGTGACTACCTGGTCAGGTCCACGCCCCCCTGTGACCCACCCTCCCATCCTGGCACTTTCCCCTGCCACCGCAGGAACTGTAAAACCTGTGCCCACACCTCCTCCCTCACCTCCATCCAAGGCCCTAAAGGAGCCTTCCACATCCATCAAAGTTTTACCTGCACATCCACCAATATCATTTATTGTATCCGTTGCTCCCGATGCGGTCTCCTCTACATTGGGGAGACGTGGCGCCTCCTAGCAGAGCGCTTTAGGGAACATCTCCGAGACACCCGAACCAATCAACATTTCAACTCCCCCTCCCACTCTGCCGAGGACATG
>NC_057711.1:47263580-47395151 GCF_004010195.1 Chiloscyllium plagiosum
TATCAGACCAATACACACCAACACCCCAAGGGAACAAAGGGAGTTGCTAGCCCCTGCCCTCACAGAGAGAGACAAACAGATAATTCCCGGACCCGTTTGACATAAACCAATTAGCACCCTATTGTGCGTGCCCTGCAACTCTCCTGGGATGGCAGGAAACAGCCTATTCGCACCTACTCCAGTGATGATGGGGAACTATCATCCCATTCATCCTCAAATCCCACACATCCTGACAACTAAAAGTATCTAATATGAAGCTGCGCGCGGGAACAGCAGAGCAGCCGAGATTCGGACCTCGGTTGGTCTCCGTTGGCGTTACTGTAGTAATAAACGTTACCAATTGTTGAACCGCACTCTGGGCTCGGACTGATATCATTTCATCCGCGCTAACAGTCCGTATGTGTTGTTTTCCTGTAGTCACTGGTTTAAAGCTCCCCATTAACTGTTTGCTCTACTGTGACATCTAGGAACGGCAGTTTGTTGTTGTTTTCCTCCTTTCTTGTGAATTTTATGCCAGTAAGGATATTGATGGTCTTGAAGGTTTCTTCTAATTTGTTTCATTTAGCAATGACAAGGGTGTCATCCTTCTAGTGGATCCAAAGTTTGGGTTGGATGGTTGGCAGAGCTGATGGTTTGAGTCTCTGCATTACTGCCTCTACTAAGAAGCCTGATATCGGAGATCCCATGGGTCTTCCGTTGGTTTGTCTGAAGGTTTTGTTATTGAAAGTGAAGTGGGTGGTAAGGCATAGGTCAACTAGCTTGAATATGTTGTCCTTGCTGATAAAGTTAGTGGTATTTGGTGTACGTGTCTTTGGTTCTTCTAATAGTGTAGTCAGTGTCTCTTTGGCCAGATTGATGTTGATGGATGTGAACATCAAAAGAGACCATTATTTCATCCTCTTCTACCTTGGTGTTTTTGGTGTTCAGGAATTCTTGGGTTGAGTGAATGGAATGGCACGAGTCTTCTACTAAGTGTTTTAGTCTTTGGTGTAGTTCCTTGGCTAATGTATATGTTGGTGACCCAAGTAATGAGACGATGGGTCTGAGGGGGGTTCCTGATTTGTGAATTTTGGGTAATCCAGAAAAACGTGATATGTTGGATCCGGCTGGTTTCATTTTTTGAAAATCTGTCTTGTATAATTTGCCAGATGTCTGAAATTTTTTTGACAAAGGCTGTGATTCATTTCTCTAGTTGTGGCATCAGGTTTATTGCCACCTATTGGTAAGTATCGGTATCCACAAGCAGTGTGTTCACTTTCTCAAAATAGTCTGTTTGGTTTAACATGACTGTTGAGCATCTTTTGTCTGCAAGTAGGATAATGATGTTTTTAATCTTTTTTGAGTCCTTATCAAGCCTGCCTTTGTGTATTGAGTGTTTCCTTCCTTTTTCCTGCTTAACATTGAAAACCATCAGACAGACGGTCGCACCAACCAGAACTCTATCAACAACCCATCAATTTGGACCCCATCTACCAGCCTCTGAGAAAAGAACAGGAAATGACATTCCCAACCCAAGGAAACCTAAATGCATAAATAAAAAGTGGGACATAACACCAGCGCTTCACCGGAGGCTTACTGATGATGTTACCTAGAATGGTGACAAAACGTCTGAAAACTAATCTTCCAGCTCAGTGAGCAAACTTACATCCAGAACCTCAACCTAAGCTACAAATCTTCTCAAAACTCACTAGCTCATTGTGTCTTTGTGACAGATTTTGAGACCTTCTGACCAGGTGACCCTACCACTCCCATCGCTTATTGATTTACTGGGTTAAACCTCTTTACAGCTCTCCTTGAACTGATCCCAAACTGGCATATTTCTCTATTTGCCCCGATTTCCTCTTTCCTGGTTCATCTTGTCCATAACACCCAGTTTGTGACCCTTGCAAATATTTTTCCCATTAAACTGGTGACCACCAAATCTCCCTACTGATCTCCACATTATTTAATGTTAACATTTATCTCACCAGATACCATCTTCTATCCTGTAGTTCTGCCATCATTGTTCTTCTCAAAAAAAACTTTTGACCATTCATTGAATCGTTTTATCTGTATTCAACACTATCAGCCGTACATTCCTGATCCTATCTACTCATTAAGTCCTTCCTGCTATTATTTCTCGTTCTTTTGTCCCCTCATTTTCACCTCTTCTCTACTGGACTTCATAAAAGGTCTGCAGTAATGTGGCTTTCTCCAGGAGGGGAAAAACCAATGGGTGATGTGGGGTTGAAGATTACAGGGAGATAAAAAAAAGGTTGTTCTTTTGCACATTTCAGCTGATACAGAATGATGTCAGTTACAGTCTGGGGCTCGTCACCAATACTTTATTTTAAATTCAAGAATACAATTGTTCAGAATACAATCAAAAGAAGTCAGAAAAAAAAGAACAAAACACACATTTTAGAAGTTGAAATACAACAGTTACACTTAGCAGTAGGTTAAAGTCAGGCATTATTGGTTATCCACAACATTTCCAACCTCAACTCATCCACTTAACACATTTGCAACTTATAAAATGTCTCTGGACCACAATAAGGAAAATACTCAAAAAGGGAATCAATCGTTATGGGGAAAAGGCAGGAGAGTGGAGTTGGGAAACACCAGATCAGCAGAGCAGACTCAATGGATTGAATGGCCAACGTCAGTACCTGTAACTTATGGTCTTGTATTTTTTTTCATTATCATCTGATGGCACTGGCATTTTGACTGAAACCAGCTCAGTATCAGCAGTGGCTAAATAACAGTCAATTGGAAAACTTTGGGGGCATGTGGTGGTTGTCAAAGTAGGTGAACAACTGGCAGCTGCTGCCTAAGATAGATAAATTCAAATTTATGCAATGAAATATGCATTAAGGAGTTAAAAGATACTGACAGACAAATCAGGAAAGGAGTCTTTGGGTCATAGCAGATAAATCATTGTGTCAATGTCTGGGTGCTGTGAAGATTAGCGTATGGGATGTTGTATTTCGATTTAAAAAAAGTAATCGAAAGATGTCATCCTTATACTGTAAAGTGCTTTACTTGGCATGTTGTGCACACTTCTGGAGCTCTCATTAGAATAATAGGGACTAAATTGTGGAGAGCCTTGAGAAAACTTGTTGGGATGAGGAAACTAGGTAATAAAACATGAGAACAGAGTAAGATTTGGACTTGTCACTGGAGAGTGAATGAGGGGATATTTGAAGGGAGTCAAACCAACAAGGCTTGGATCAGTCAGGCTTTAAAGAGTTTAGGATCTTTAAATATTCTCTTAAAATCACACTACTAAAATTGCTCCAATCTTACACCTATCAAGGTAACTTGGATTCAAAGAGTCATACAGATCTACAGCACGGAAACTGACCCTTCAGTCCAACTCATCCATGCCGACCAGATATCGTAAATTAATCTAGTCCCATTTGACAGCATTTGGCCCATATCCCTGTAAACCTTTCCTATCTATATACCTATCCAGATGCCTTTTAAAAGTCGTATTTGTACCAGCCTCCACCACTTCCTCTGGCAGCTCATTCCAGACACGCACCACCATCTGTGTAAAATGTTGCTGCCGAGGTCCCTTTTAAATCCTTCCACTCTCATCTTAAACCTATGCCCTCTAGTTTTGGACTCCCCTTGTACTCAGAGGTAACATTCTTCACTGTCCACTACACCTCCAATTTTGGTGTCATCTGCAAACTCACTAACTGTACCTCCTATGTTCATATCAAAATCATTTATATAAATGACAAAAAGCAGTGGATCCAGCACCGATCCTCGTGTCACACTGTTGGTCACAGGCTGCCAGTCTAAAAAGCAACTGTCCACACCACCCACTGTCTACTACCTTCAAGCCAGTTCTGTACTCAAATGGTTCGTTCTCCTTCTATTCCATGTGATTCAATCTTGCTAACAAGTCTACCATGAGGTACCTTGTCGAACACCTTACTGAAGTCCACCAATGCTAATTAAGAGAAGGTCAGAAACAAATATGTAAACTGCTTTATTTCACAAACAAATATTCAGGGCCACAGTTATTACTGAACTAAGTGTCTCATCAATACAATTTAACTTCAAATAATAATATGAAATAACATTTTATATCTGCTATATATAAAGAAAATTTGGCATAAAGATTATTGCTATATTCCTGCAATCTTGACCTTTCAAACCTTCCAAAAACTTGTCCCATCAACTTGATATTTAAAAGGCTGTGTTTTGTTCCCATTTTTCTCTTTGTGCTCCAATCCAGAGAGGAGACCAATGCCAGACGACTACTACAAAGCACCAAGAAACTTGTGTGTGTGAATTATTTAGCTATTACTGAGACAATTCAATGAACAGTTTGTTTTCTGTTTTGGGGAAATTTTGAAGCCTAAACCATATGCATTTTAACTAACAGCTTTGACAAAGGGTCAGTTAGACTCAAAACATCAGCTCTTTTCTCTCGTTACAGATGCTGCCAGACCTGCTGAGATTTTCCAGCATTTTCTCTTTTGGTTTCAGATTCCAGCATCCACAGTAATTTGCTTTTATGCATTTTAACTAATCTTTATGCCAGTGCTTTCTTGTAAAGTTGTACAAATGCACTTTGCTTTTGAAACCTCAACTTCCAATAAATTTTGTTGGGAAATGGTGAAAAGAAAAAAAAACAGTATAAGACAGGGATGTTTAGTTTGATACAGAACAGCAAAACAAGTAGGCATCAGTACAAAAAAAGACAAAGAACTGTGGGTGCTGGAAACAACAACAGAAATTGCTGGAGAATCTCAGGAGGTCTGGCAGTATCTGGTAGTAAGAAGGACACTGGACCCAAAACCCTGCTTTCTCTCCACAGATGCCGCCAGATCGACTAAGTTTCTCCAAAAACCAGTACAAGTTGAGCAAGATTAGATTTAAACAAATGGAAGAAAATATTACTTAAGAGTACAAACAGAAAATGTTGGAGATACTCAGGTCTGGCAGCACCAGTGGAGAGATAAACAGTTACCATTTCAAGATGAACATGACTCTTTGAGGAAGAGTCTCGACACAAAATGTAACTGCTTCTTTCTCCAAAAATGATGCCATGATCTGCTGAATGTTTCCAGCACATTGCTTTTATTTCAGATTTCTGACATTCATAATATATCTTTTATTACTTCAAAGGAGTTATTAGAATAAGTTATCAATCAGATGATATAGTAAGTAACTTGTATCTCTGTGAGACCATATACACAACTATCTTAATTTCCAAAACAGCAGAAAGTGGACAGAACGATGGATTTATCTGACCGTGAAAGTTTGCATGTTTAACCAAGCACACTCCTGGTTCACGTGACTCAACATATAACAGCACAGACTCTACATCCACTACACTAAAGCAGGAATATCTCCCCTTGCCCCCCCTCCATCTTTTTCACAAATATATTCTAATCATAACTATATTTTTCAGCATTTGGTTGCCAACCATTGCTTATGTAGACACTAATAGTACTATTTGGATTAGCTGGGTGGGATTGGCAAGGTGTGTGCAATGGATAAACACATTTACTAGATGGGAACACATTTATTTTGTTAGATCCACAATGAATACAAATAAATGTAGAAACTGCCACTTTTTTAGAATGGGCAGGAAAAGATTAAATGAATTTAGAAACTGATATCAGTATTTTAAAAAAACTACTATAAATGTTGGGTCAATAAATTTTGGTCTAGCAAGCGATGCCCACATCCTGTGAGTGAATTTTAAAAAGCTGAACTATTGTATTAAAAATGATTATTAGAATCAATTTATCCAAGAGAAAAAGTTTTTTTTTAAATTTGAGAAACCTGTTCTCTTTTTATCCCTACAAGGAATACTGATGCAGCACTCACATCCAGAGTACTTTTCTGCTGATCTTTTGGTTTCAGCTTTTATCCTGATGTTACTCATGAGCAAATGTGGAGGTGAAGTATAATTATCCCATAATTGGGAATTGGATCCTGTGATTTTCAAATTGTGTTCCATTTATTCCAGCTTGGATAACAATTAAATTCTAAAAAGCTAGACACACATTTTAAAATACAATAAGAGACACATAACTTTCAGAAAAAAATACTCATAATATATTTGATCTAATTGTATCATTTATTTGAAATATAAAAATTGAAAACAATCAAGGGAAAATATAAGTATTTCATTTGTGTTTTTTTTGCATCTAATGTCAAAATCAATTAATTAATTTTTTTCTACTACCTCAAAATTGAGATATTCCAAAGATCCCCAAGATTTATTTTTATTTAGCATCATGCCAAACTTTACAAACCAAAGAAATCCAAGATGAATGGGAAAAACTGCACAGCAAAATATAGACTGGTAATCAAAAAGGAAAATATATAGCAAATTAAGTTTAACACTAAGAATGTACAACTGGTAAAGAAGCACACAATGTAAGACAAAAATACTACTGTAAAGTGTTTCACAATGGAGAAAAACAATTGAAATGCCTTATCCAGTATAATAGAGGTTAACACATATACAAGATATTTGCAAAACAGTCATCAAAGTTGCAGCGAAACTTTGCTTCTCTTGGACATAAAATTAGAGTCATGGCTAAGCTGAATTAGAGTACATAATATTATAGTATTTTATTAGACATTACAGGGAGTATGACTACAGTTTTTCCTCAATTAAACCTTAGCTCATGCATGGATGATTCATTTTTCCTTGACACTTCATACTGTAAATTGAAGTGGAGCTTATTTAAGTGTTTGAGTGTGCAAACATTCTGCCCATGTCTCATTTACGTAAAATTTACTTGCCAAAAGCACAGCTCCATGCATATGTATACACACATCCACAGGGTTCTTCCCAGACAGTCTGCAGAAATAGCGTTACATTAAAAATTATAAATTGCAGCCTTGAATCTACAATGCAGCGATGCATTTGCATTATGAAAGATGTTTTTACATTTCATTTCAACAATGACTACAGGACCTTGTTATACAGCACAATATAAGGCTGTATATTGTTCTGTGAGCAAAGCATATCTCGTGAAAACAACCAATATTTTTTTCAAATATTATAGGATAAATGCTACAATTAGGGGTTGCAGCAAAAGTTAGTTTGAAACATTCAGCAAACACAGCTTACCCAACTACAAATCCACAAAGTCCATCAACCCTGTTATGAAACTGGGTTAGTCCAAACTTAGAAGTTTCACTTGTCAAAGGCAAGGTTAAGATAAGGCAATCTTATCATATAAGCCTAAATATTTTAAAGATGAGAAATCAGTAACAAAGAGTATAAAATGTGGAAAAGTTTAGAACTAATAGAGGCAACTTACTCAGCAAATAACAAATTAATAGACTAGGCAAATAGGTTTCACTGGCAGAATATAGTTTATTTCATGCAGAAAAATTAGTAATGAATAATTTACCCAAATACTATTGTTGGAAGGGGCCTACCTGCATACAAAGCTGGCTGTATCATGCCATTCACGGTTGCTGCTCATCTTAGAAAAGTTATTCTTAGTATGCTGCTCACCGAGAAGACTAGAACCACAACTTTCCTACTCCATTATCATAAATTGGTTAAGGATTGTCTTCGCCTCATTCTTAACACTGATATAAAACCGAGGAAGTGTTTCCTTCCCTTCTTGAAAACAGTTTATTTGATATGACCCACGGTGGGTGTAAAAATAGTGAATACAATTTAAGCAGGCATTTTTATAGTTATTTCCATTTACCAGGCAAAAAACAGGTGAGACCCATTTCATTTGAGTCGAACTAAATGTCATCAATCTATTATTTTAAAAACAAACAGCCCAGATTTTTTTTTTAAATTCACGGATGGAATGAAAAAAAGTTTGAATTTTTGTCTGACTAATTTTCAGGGCTGTCTTTCATGTAAAATTGACCTACTATATGAATTTTACAAAGAAAGTTTTGTTAAATAAACTTTTATTTTTATACGTTCATAACAATATAATCAAAATTTACATTACTAAATTATTGTCAAATTTTTGCTTTATCAAATTACTCCTACATTTGCACAGGTGGTTTCAGAAACACTGTCCTCCAATGGTAAGTGTTAATTGAAAACTACCCAAGAACAGAGCATTATTTGATTTATAAATACATTCCTTCCTCTTGCAATCTTATTTAAAAGAAACCTGTAAGCTTAAACACTGATAACATTTGAACTACCTGTCTTATTGTTCCACTCATCTGCCATAATTCTTCCACCAAAGCGTTATACTTGCAATGTATCTTGCAGCAGATGACATCATTTTATGGCACATACCAGCGTTAGCAACATAGTTTGAGGCCAGATTGTAAAGTCTTTCAGCATCAAAGGTGTCAAAATGACCTGGCAGCACTTTTGTCACAAGGTTCTTGTCCACTAGAGTCATTAGACGTTTGCAACTTTGAACGTAGTCACTGACATCGCTGGAAGGGAGCCAGTCAATCAGAGTTCCATTGTATACTACATCTCCACTAAAAAGAATGCGGTTCTCCTGGTCATGAAGGCAGATGCTACCTCTGGAGTGACCAGGCATGTGTAGAACAGTGAGCTGACGGTTTCCAAGATTAATAATGTCACCTGACATGAAAAGCATAAAAGTCTCAAATCTCTCTTGGAATCCTTGCTAATTACATTTAAGATTTAATGTAAATATTTGAACTCATGTTAACATAGCAAGGATAGTTGAAATCTCCAGTAATAAAGATGTTTGTATTTTTCTGAATTTACTCATTGCTTTGTAATATGTTATCACAATTGAAAACAGTTTGGTTCACTCTTGTTATACATTTTATCAAAATGCATTACTGTAAAATGCATTGTAATGAATAGTCAGCCAATTTTACATTAGGTGGTAACAGTCCTAAATAATTAGCAGGATGCCAATTTGCCACCTAAATTAACCTATTACACTATTTTTAATCATGGAATCATAGCAAAAGAGCTTTGACACATTGTTTGTGGAAGTGCTATTCAATTCATCCCACTTCCCGGATCTTTCCCTATAGGAAAGAATTTATTTTCATTTTAAAATAGCCATACAATCCTTTTTGATATTTCTAACTGAATTTGATCATTTGAAATAGTCATAGAGATGTTCAGCATGGAAACAAACCCTTCAGTCCAACTCGTCCATGCCGACCAGATATCCTAAACTGATCTAGTCCCATTTGCTAGCATTTGGCCCATTCCCCTCTAAATCCTTCCTATTTACATACCCATGCAGATGCCTTTTAAACAAAAACAAAAATTGCTGGAAAAGTTCAGCAAGTCTGGGAGCATCTCTAAAGAACAATTAGAGTTAACGTTTCAAATCTGGTGACCCTTCCTCAAACTCTATTTACAGCATCTGCAGTTCTTTCGGATTTTATTCAGATGCCTTTTAAATGTTGTGATTGTATCAGCCTCTATCACTTCTTGTGGTAGTACACTCCATTCACACATCACTGTCTGGGTCAAAATGTCTTTTTTAAAATCTTTCCCTTCTCACCTTAAACCTATGCCCTCTAGTTTTAGACTCCCCATTCCGGGGAAAAGACCTTGTCTATTTACCCTATTCATGCCCCTTATGATTTTAATAACCTCCATTAACCTCTGCCTCTGACATTCCAGGGAAAACAGCTCCAAGCTATTCAGCCTCTCCCAATACCTCAAATCCTACAACCCTGGCAACATTCTTATAAGTCTTTTCTGAACACTTTCATTTTTTTGCAACATCCTTCCTATAGCAAGGATGCTATCAACAATTGCATGTTGATAACAACTCACTTCATAAATTAAATTCTCAGCTCATCTGTAAATTTTGTTTTCAAATATATTTGTTGTCTTCTGCTTATCGATCCTTCTGCCAATAGTATCAGTTACTCCATGAAACCATTTATGATTTTTTGGTATATTCATTAAACATCTCCTAAACTGTCTTTTCTCCAAGGAGGCCAACTTAACTTCTGTAGCTTTCCCACCTATCCAAACTTCCATGAACCCAGAACCATTCTATTAAGTCTCCTCTGCACCTTCTTTCAGGTCATGACATTTGTGTCCTGTTAAGCACAACATCATGGGCCAAAGGTACTATTCCTGTAACTTACTCCTGCTCCAGTGTTATAGATAGCCAGTCTTCTCAATTTATCCTGTTAACTTCAAATACACATGTACATCAACTCAGACCTCATTGTTCTTATATCCATTGTAAAAGTACACCATTTATGTCACATTACCTCTCATGATTCTACCAAAACACACTAAAATTACTTGACACAAACAGCAAATCTGTCATTATCATTTACGCCCCTTTCAAAGAAACCTTATGTTATGGCATGAAAATACATGGATTTGGAAATACCTAAAGTGTTGGGGGGGGGGGGGGAGGAGAGACCACGAGCAATGACAGAATCTACCTGGTTTGAATAAAGAAGCTAAAAAGGCTCTGATTATGTTACTGAGGATAATCTATACATCTCCAAATATTGAGATACTTAGGTAGAGAGACAAGTCTGTTTGGAAATTACATAAGTGCAAGGACTAAATAGTGATTCATCTGGGGACATTAACAAAATATCAATTGGGATAATATTTGAGTAGATGAAGAAGGAAAGGTGGGGGGGGGGGGGGGGCGTATCTGAAATGTACTTAAGAGAACATCATTGACCGATATTTTATTAAGTTAGAAATCACACAACACCAAGTTATATGCCAACAGGTTTATTTTGAAGTACAAGCTTTTCAGGTACCTAGTGGGACAGGATCATAGGACACAATTAATAGTAAAAAGTCAAAGTGTCATCAAATCGATGCGATGTATTTCAATTATATGACACTTTGATCTTGGACTATAACCTGATGTTGTGTGATTTCCAACTTCGTTCATCCCAGTCCAACACCAGCACCTCTTGTCTGTACCAATCTATCTTTTGTCAGTGTATTTATCCAAAGCAGTACTGGTTGGAATCGCCACCTTACAATCCCCTTGGAAATGAACTCAAGTCTGTAAACAAAGGACAGGACACATTCTCTGCATTACCAAATTTTAAATAGGTAGACTTGGAAAACAACCAGTATCTCAAAACTGGACATCTGTGAGGGCCATCACTTGCAGTAGAGTTGTGTTCAATCAAAATCTGTAACCACATTTCCTAGCATTTTTCTCACAACCTTTATCATTAAGGCAGGGAACCAACACTGGTTTGATAATGAGTATGGTAGAGCATGCAAGAAGTAGCACCAGACAACGGGTACATGTTTGTGTATATACCGAACAGAAACTGTACACATCAAACATTGCTAAGCAACATTCACAGTCAGCAAATCAGATCTAAGCTTTGCAGTCTAACACATCCACTGATGAATTGTGATAGACAACTGAACAGTGAACTAGAGGATGATGGGGCTGCCCAGCATGGTAATGGAAAACACAAGGCTGAACATTTACAACTATCTTCAGCCAGAAATGCTGAGTGGATGTCAATCTATCCACCTCTTAAGGAGTATCGTATCATACCATTATATAGATCAGTCTTCAACCATTTCCGCTCATTCTGCTTGATATCAAAAAGGCTGAAGACACTGGATGCAACAAAGACTAAGGACCCTGACATACCAAAACATCAAACTTGTACTCACAAAAAGCTGCATCCTTCATCAAGCTGTTCCAGTATAGCTAGGATACTGGCACGTACTGGGAAACTTCAGCCCCATCAGGCTACTGTAGTGGAAGACAGCAACAATAACACTATCAATTAATAGCATCAACCTGCTATCCAGTGCTCAGCTTGCAATATGCCAGGACCAATCAGTTTCAGATTCTGTCAACCTTAGTACAAACATGGGTTAAAAAAAAGCTCAATTCAAGAGATAATGTGAGTGTTACTGCCGTGAATCAAGACAGCATCTTGACTGAGTATGGCATTAAGGAACCTCAGCAACTTTGATGTCAATGACAATCAGAGATGGAGGTGAACTATCCACCAGAGATATTGATAGCTTCAGTATATGGGCAAAATGTATACTGTGGGCAAATGCAAAGTTGTTCATTTTGGAGGGGAGAACAAAAGATTATAATATTATTTAGATATAGAAAAACTGCAGAAAGCTGCAACACAAAGGGACTTGGGGGTACTTGTGCATGAAACACAGAAAGCTTGTACACAGGTAGTCAGGAAGGCTAACAGAATGTTGGCCCTTAAGTTTTGCTGCAACTGTACAAGGTGTTAGTGAGACCACATCTGGAGGACTGTGAGAAGATTTCATTCCCTTATTTAAGAAAGAGATCATTTCATTGGAGGCAGTTCGGAGAAGGTTCTCTAGGATGTTCACTGATTTAAAGGGAATGTCTTAAAAGCAAAGGCTAAATAGGATGGGATGCTACTCACTGGAGTTTAGGAGAATGAGAGATGATCTCATTGAAACATAGAAGATTTTTAATGCAGTTTGATGTGATAAATATTGAGAGAATATTTCCCCTCATGGGAGAGTCTAGGACCGGGGTGCATACACTCAGAGTAAACGTAGATAGGTTCTTGATTAGTAAGGCATCAAAAATTATGGAGAGATAGCGGGAGAATCATGTGTTTCTCAACCCAGTCATGATAGTCAGATACAAAAACAGAAATCGCTGGAAAAACTCAGCAATCTGGCTGCATCTATGGAGAGAAAGCAGAGTTATCAGGCAATGGCCATCTCTGTATGACCATAAGATAGAGGAGCAGAATTAGGCCATTGTGCCCATTCCATCATAGTTGATGTGTTTCTCAACCACATTCTCTTGCCTTCTCCCCATAACACTTGATTTCCTCACTAATCAAGAACACATCAATTTCAGTCTTAAATACATTCAATGCCCTGGCCTCCATAACCCTCTGCAGCCTCTACATCCACTCTATCCAGGACTCTCAATATTATGTAAGTTTCAATGAGATTGCCCCTCACTCTTCAAAACTCCATTGAGCACAGACCTAGAGTTCTCAACCACTCCTCAAGTGACAAGTCCATCATTCCACACGTCATTCTTGTGGACCTCCTCTGGAACTCCTCTAATACCAGCACACCTTTTCTTAGACATGGGGCCCAAAATCAATCACAATCTTCTAAATGCAATCTGCCAAGAGTTTTATACAGAATTAGTGGTACATCTCTACCCTTGTATTCTAGCTCTCTTGAAAGGAATGCTACTATTGTAATTGCCTTCCAAACTGACAACTGAATCTGCATGTTAATCTCAAGTTCCTTTGCGCTTCAGATTTCCAAAACATTTCCCCATTTAGAATAGTCTACACCTCTATCCTTCTTCCTATATTTGTAGTCCATTTCCCACTTATTTGTCCATCCTCCAAGCCTGTCAAAGTCCTTCTATAACCTTCCCGCTTCTTCAACACTACTGTGTCCCTCTATCTATTTTGTGGCATCTGCAAACTTAGCAACAATGTCCTCAGTTCAATCGTCTAGGTCGTTAACATACAATGTGAATCATGGTACAAATACTGAACCCTGTAGAACTCCACAGGTCACCAGCAGCCATCCTGAAAAAGGAGCCTCGCAAAGTAGCAGTGCTGCAAAAGCTTATGATTTCAAATAAACCTGTTGGACTATAACTTGGTGTCTTCTGACTTCTGACCTTATCCTGGAAGACCCCTTTATCCCTAATCTCTGCCTCCTGCCAGTCCTCCAATCCTCTATTTATGCCAATACCTTGCCCTGAACACCATCTTATTTAGCAGCCTCCTGGGCAGCACCTTGTCAAAGGTTTAAATATAGAGAATTTGATGTACAATAGCATTATTATTTTGAGAGGTGGTGATGTACTCGGAATATCATTGCAGTAATAATCCTGAGGCCCATGCTAATGCTCGAACATGGATTTAAATTCCACCAAGACAGCTGGTAGAACTTAAATTCCCCTAAGAAATCTGGAGTATGAAACTAGTCTCAGTAATGGTAACTGTGCCACCAAATGCCCTAAAAATCCATTTGCTTCACAACTGTATATAACAGAATAAAATCGGTTTGCCTTACCTGGTTGTGTGTGAGATTCCAGACCCACAACAATGTTGTTGACTCTTAATTGTCCTATGTAACAAGCCATTTAGATCAAGAGCAATTAAGATGAGAAACTAATGCTCAACTTGCCAGCGATACTCCCAACCCATTAAATAGGTTTTTAAAAATTCCCCACCATCGACATCTTCGGGGCTTAAATTCACCTAAAACTAATTGATCAGCCACATATATATTCTAGTTACAACAGCAGTTATAGGCTGGTGATTCTACTGCATGACTCACTTATCGACCTCCCCACCTACATTAAATGAATCAAGAGTGTAATACAGTATTTTCCACTTGTGTGGAAGAGTGCGGCTTGAACAACACTTAAAGAGGTTCCACCACCTGAGAGTTTCTTTTGAAATCACACCATCCTGATTTGGATTCTCTATCTATACTCCTTTCATTTGTCAAAATGATGGAACTTGTTTCCAAGTAGCAGGGTAACATTACAAGATAGTAACACATCTTCATTTTCTCAAGATTGATCAGATGGGCCAATGGGCTGAGAAGTGGCAGATGGAGTTTAATTTAGATAAATGCAAGGTGCTGCATTTTGGGAAAGCAAATCTTAGCAGGACTTATACACGTAATAGTAATACACTTAGGGAGTGCTGCTGAACAAAGAGACCTTGGAGTGATGGTTCATAGCTCCTTGAAGGTGCAGTCACAGGAAGATAGGATAGTGAAGAAGGCATTTGGTATGCTTTCCTTTATTGATCAGAGTATTGAGTATAGGAGTTGGGAAGTCATGTTGCGGCTGTACAGGACATTGGTTAGGCCACTGTTGGAATACTATGTGCAATTCTGGCCTCCTTCCTATTGGAAAGATGTTGTGAAACTTGAAAGGGTTCAGAAAAGGTTTACAAGGATGTTGCCAGGGTTGGAGGATTTGAGCTATAAGGAGAGGCTGAACAAGCTGGGGCTGTTTTCCCGGGGGTTGAGGGGTTACCTTATAGAGGTTTATAAAATCATGAGGGGCATGGATAGGATATTTGACACAGTCTTTTCCCTGGGGTGAGGGAGTCCAGAAGTAGAGAGCATAGGTTTAGGGGAGAAGGGAAAGGTACAGGTATGTGTATGGAATGAGCTGCCAGAGGAAGTGGTGGAGCCTAGTACAATTGCAACATTTAAAAGGCATTTGGATGGATATGTGAATAGGAAGGGTTTGGAGGGATATTGGCCGGGTGCTGGCAGGTGGGACTTTATTGGATTGGGATATCTGGTTGGCATGGACTGTTTCCGTGCTGTACATCTCTATGACTCTATAAGTAGAAATGGGCAATAAATGCTAGTCTTGCCAACAATGTGCTGACCCAATAAATAAAACAAGTGTGGATGAGAGATAGGATGCAGCCTACTGAGACTTATGTGGTAATGGTAATTAGGAAACTAAATTATTGTAAGTGACTCTACCTGTAACAAAACAAGTAGAAATGGAACCAGGTAAAACAGACCCAATTGAGGAAGTGGCACTGGAACAGTCAAAGAAGTGAGAGGCTGTATCTGAGAGTGAAACCCCATGGGTACCAACTAACATAAGAGCTAGAGAAAGAAGTTAAATGGTGTGTATTTGGTTGAAATAATGAAGGCATTTATAGTACTCCACTTGCATCTATAACATTCCCAAGTCATCATTCATGTGTCAGCACTGGTAGAATTAGCATTGCTAATTATCACAGACATCTGAATCAACTCCTAACAGCGTCAACCAACACAGTCACAGAGCAACAATTCTAGACAAATCTTTCCACTAACATCGTGGAGGCTACGTAATTTGTGGTCTGAAAGCCTGGAGAAAGTGAGCACAGCAGACACCAGAGATCAGATTCAAAAAGTATGGTGCTGGAAAAGCACAGTTAGCCAGGCAGCATCCGAGGAGCAGGGCAGTCGATGTTTTGGGCATAAGCTGTTCATCAGGAATGAAGAATTTATGCTCAAAATGTAGACTCTCCAGTTGCTCGGATGCTGCCTGGCCAGCTGTGCTTTTCCATCACCATACTTTTTGACTCAGGTCTGAAACCCCCAACTCAGAACTGAGGATAACACCCAACGTCTTCCCGGTCGAGATTAGGGTTTTATAGGAGAAAGGCAGGATTTTTTAATACTCTCTGCACGGAGCAGCAGCAAGGCAAGGAAACCTGATTCGTTCGTATTAAACTCGCTCAATAAATGCAAGGCCTGCACTGTTACCAGGATCACTAATGAATACACACCATCGTCTAGTATCCGGTCAGGTGCCACAGAGTGTACTTTAAAGTTTTTGGCTCTCCAGCCCCGGTGAGGGGGCCTTTTAACCTCCCAGTCATACAGACACGTCGCTGTTTCGAAGTTGTCTCCCCGCATCAAGGCGTTGGCCTCCGCTCTGTGCACTGCCACCCTGCCGAAGTGGTACAGGCCTCCCGAGTGGTCGAAGCGGATGTTAGTGACCACAGCGAGAACCGGCTTGTGGCCGATGAGGCCGACGGAGACCAGGTAGTTGGGCAGGTTCCTCAGGCCCAGGCCTGTGTCTATCACCAGGTCCCGCTGGGAGCCCTGCAGCAGCCAAATATTGATCCGCTTCCCTGCCTCGAAAAAGCGCTCACGGATCAAGTATAATCCGTTGGACACCTCCTCCCAACAGAACCAGTCCAAGTAGGAAGGGTCCGGAGGCAGGGTTGACATCGACAACATCCTCAGCAACAACAACAATAACACCAACACCAGAGTGACAGCAGCGTCAACCAATCCACACTGTCCGCTACACCAGCCAATCACCGCAGAGAGGAGGCGGGCTCTCCTCTCCCTCTCCCTCCTTGCAACACATGTCCCACAGTAGGAGGACTCCAGGATTGATTTGGAGATGTGTTGGACTGGGGTGTACAAATTTAAAAATCACACAACACCAGGTTATAATCCAACAGGTTTAATTGGAAGTACACTAGCTTTCAGAGCACCGCTCCTTCATCAGGTGGTTGTGGAGGACACAATTGCAGGGCACTGAATTTATAGCAAAAGTTTACAGTGTGTTGTAACTGAAATTATACATTGAAAAATGCCTTGAGATTGTTAGCCCCCTGTGTTCTGTCTGTGCCATGATGAGTTACATTGTGCTTTGCTCAAAAACTGCATGAATTCAGTAAAACTCTGTTATCTCACTTTTTAGATTAGAATCAATCTAAACGTCATTGCACAGAGAACAAAGGAGGCTAACACCTTCAACATATTGTCTAGCTAACACCAATTGTTACAGTTAACCTGAGAATGCAACTTTTAAAAAAAAGTTTTGTGATTTACACATGAAAGAAGTGAAACTATCATGGTATTAGAACAGATGAAAGACTCAACAGACAATCAAGGCATTTTTCAATGTATAATTTCAGTTACATCACACTGTAAACTTTTGCTATAAATTCAGTGCCTAACAATTGTGTCCTCCACAACCACCTGATGAAGGAGCGGCGCTCCGAAAGCTAGTGCCTCCAATTAAACCTGTTGGACTATAACCTGGTGTTGTATGATTTTTAACTTTGGACTCCAGGATTGAGAGGAAAAGGTTACAGAGCTCCTTGAACATGCTGTGCCCTGGGCAGCAGTTCCCCCGCCCAGCCCAAATTGTGTGGTGAATTTGTACTTGCAGAGTTACATTGCACTTTGCTCAAAAACTGCATACATTCATGTAGAACTCTGAGCTCAAAAACTGCATGAATTTATGTAAAGCTCTGTTATCTCACTTTTTAGATTCGAATCAATCTAAACATCAGGTCATAGACAGAGAACACAGGGGACTAACACCTTCAACATATTGTCTAGCTATCACCATTGTTAACAGCTAACCCGAGAATGCAACTTTAAAAAAAAGAGTTTTGTGATTTACACAAAGAAGTGAAACTATCACTGTATTCTAACAGATGAAAGGCTTAACAGACAATCAATTCTTCAATGTATAATTTCAGTTACATCACACTGCAAATTTTTGCTATAAATTCTGTGTTACGATCGAGCCCTCCACAATCACCTGATGAAGGAGCGTCGCTCCGAAAGCTAGTGTGCTTCCAATTAAACCTGTTGGACTATAACCTGGTGTTGTGTGATTTTTAACTTTGTACACCCCAGTCCAACACCGGCATCTCCAAATCATCAGTATTACTTGGCAGCTGTCTTTACTTTCAAGGAACATAACTCAGTGCGATTCAAATCATATTCCTGCCATAATATGAATCCAGAATCTCATTAATTTCAGCACATTCACTAGTACTGGGCCTCACATTTGACTTCACATCAAAAGCATTGGTCCCAGCTCCAAAGAAAACATCTATTTTATCCTTATCTCTTAATTCATTTGCTTCCAGCTAAATCTGTAACCTTTGTTTGTAATTATACTTGTCCTCTTTGTTAGGTTTGAACTCCTGCCTGTCTCCAAATATGCCTTTCCTGCTATTTGTTTAAGTATGTATTATACTAACTGACTGTTTAACTGAATATCAATGTACACAAAGAGCAACCTTTCAAATCAATGAAACATCATCAAAATGAAAATTAAATGCTCCAATAATGTGCCGAATGTTCCACAGTTCTTGATTTCTTCATGAAATATATAAGAACTTTTCATTCCTTTCTGTTGCCATCTTTTTGTTGTTGTATGACTCTTCATAAAACTAACACATGCTTCATTGCAGGCAATCATTATTGAACTATGTACACCTCCTAGTAGAGATGCCAACCAACAAGGCAATATAATAAAAAGCTCAGGCTTACTGATTAAAGTCTTTTTGGATGACAAGAGGGGATTGTTACAGTGTATGTGTACTTTGGAGGAGTGGGAGGTGATGGAAATTCTCCGTGGAAAATTAAAAGCCTACATGACTCATCTCATATTAAAATCAATTACGTCAATATGGACTTTAAGGAATCTTGTTGTAATGAATGATGCAATGGATCAGCAATGCTGAATGCAAATGCAAACATCAATAATGTCTATTGCTTCCTGGCCAAGACCCATGAGCTGGAAATTGTCAGATAGGTAATGCTTCTCAGATGAGTAATGGACTGATCGGACCATAACATCGTCACAAAATACTTTAGAAACACAGATTTTCATAGTTATTGAAATGTGACAATATTCACATTAAACTGCTTTCATTAGAAAGAGACAATAGATGTGTTTAAACTGAAGGTCACAAAATCTCAGGCAAGGAGCATGGCAAAGCCTTCATGATGACTATAGCTGGTACACGTGTTGAATCCATGCTTTGGTGTCACCCTGCATCACAAACCACCTGTGCGGCCAACTGACCTCTTGTGATGTTATACACTAAAATAAAACAAAGATCTGTGAATGCTGGGAAGTTGGAACAAAACCAGAAATTTCTGGAGAAACTCAGCAGGTCTGGCAACAATAAAAAAAGTCACTGGATTCAAAGCATTAGTGCTTTCTCTCCACAGATGCTGCCAAATCTAGAGTTTCTCCAGCAATTTCTGTTTTTGTCCCATGACATCATATATTGATTTACAATGAAGGATCATTGAATGTATTGCTTTCTTTCTGTTTTGCTTTTCGGCGTCATGTTAATTTTCAAATATTAAAATAGAGCTACATTGGAAACCAAAAACTGTGGGATTTTAACCTCAGTTGTGGAACTCAATCTCTTGACCTCTGCATCACCTTCCTTAAGATACTCCTTGATACCTAAATCTTGAATCAAGCTGGTGATTGGCCACTTGGCTTCAGAGTCAAACGGGCTGGTGAGATTCAGGCCAGTGCACGAAGGTCACATTGACAGAGTCAGAAATGTAGTTGTGACTGTTGTCCTGCCCTCCCAACCATTTAAGTGCCTTCATTTCCAGTCAAAGTGGGATGTCTGTAGGAAAGTCCATTATATCCAAGCGGCATGCAAAACCAGAGGAAAAATTAATGGTCCATATCATTATAAAGCTCCACATCACCACGGTGTACCAGATTGATGATTAATGTCAGAATAGTTCTAAAGCTAGCTCAAGTCCTCCAGTAAGCATTGATTGATATAACAGAAGTTGAGATTACTTTTTTAGACTAAGTGCAAGTACTGCTGAAGTTTTTGGAGGGTTCCTTACCTTGATCTTTCTCACTGATGTAGAATACCTGAAAGACAGCAGCCTGCCCTTTTGATTGGATTGAAGATCAGCCCCAGTCACTTTTCATTATGGCCGTTTGGTTAATTAAGCGTGTAATATGTTTGCCGCACAGGCAGTTGGCACATGGTATAGATATCAAATTGATGTCTCAATGTGCTGTTCATAAAGACAATCTTTCCCAGACAGATCCTTAATGTCAAGCATGACAAGTAGCCTGTCCATGTGACAGTGCAAAGTCACACATCAATACTGCAGTGCTGATGGCCTTTGGCTCTGGTTGAAGTATCAATGTGGTATTAAATTTGGTATGGCAAGGCAAAGTATGGATGCTGTAAGCATGCATGAACGTTCTGGGTAAGAAAGTGCTAAGAGACCAAGGGAAAAGCGTTGAGATGCAGTCAGGTCCAATCCATCAGTTGGTTGTCTGTCCATGTGTGCAAATGGTCCTTGTAGCAACCCTTCAATGCTTGTTGTCGGTGCACCTGGCCATGCAAGTCTGTGCTCCCTAAGTGGCCTGCAAGTGAATTGGAGCAATGCCATGATGGTCACAGGTGTTTGGCAAGTGACAGATACCAATGTCCATGGATGGTGGTGTATGTGGCTGGTGGCCATGGATTCTGCCTTGAAATGCTGTTTGGAGCCAAGTAACATGGAAAGCTTCAATTGTAAAAAAAGAGCTTGGTCAGAATGGACCTGCAACATTTTGTGCAATTTTGAGCTCCTTCCTTTGGAAAGAATACTATAGTCTTGAAATGCAATGAAGTTTCGCCAGACTTGTTTCTAGATTAGCAAAACTGTCCTATAAAGAGAGATTTTTTTTCTTTATTCATTCCTGGGATGTGGACAACTTTGGCTGGGTCAACATTCATTGCCCATCCCCAGTTTCCCTTGAGAAAGTGGTGGTCTGCCTCCTTGAGTCATTTCAGGCCATTTTGTGTAGGTACATCCATAATGCTGTTAAAGAGGGGTTAAATGATTTTGACTCAATGATACTAAAGTAGCAAACATTGAGCAAACTTGGCCTATATTCTCGAGAATTTTAAAGAATGAGAGGGATATAATTGAAACCTATAAAATATTTAAAGAGTCTATGTATTGTCAATAGCCACAGGTGAGGTGCGATAAGACTGGAGATTAGCTATTGTTGTGTGTCAATTGAAGAAAATGGTAAGGAGAAGCCAGGGAACTTTAGACCAATAAGCCTGACACCAGTGGTAGGCAAGTTGCTGGAGGGAATCCTGAGGGACAGGATTTACATGTATTAGGAAAGGCAAGGACTGATTAGGGGCAATCAACATGGCTTTGTACGTGGGAAATGTCACTAACTTAGTTGAGTTTTTTGAAGAAGTAACAAGGAGGATTGATGAGGACAAACTGGTGAATGTGATCTATATGGACTTCAGTAAGGCATTTGATAAGGTTCTGCATGGTAGACTACTTAGCAAGCTTAGATCACATAGAATACAGGGACAAGTAGCCATCTGGATACAAACTGATGCGAAAATACGATACAGAGGATCATGATGGAGGATTGCTTTTCAGACTGGAGGCCTGTGACCAGCGGTGTGCCACCAGGATCGGTGCTGGGTCCACTTCTTTTTGTCATTTATGTAAATGATTTAGATCTGAATATAGGAGGAATTATTATTAGGTTTGTAGATGACACCAAAATTGGTGGTGTAGTGGACAACAAAGAAGGTTACCTTAGAGTACAAAGGGAACTCGATCAGGTGGGCTGAGGAGTGGTACATTGAGTTTAATTTAGATAAATGTGAGGTGCTGCATTTTGGAAAGGCAAATCAGGGTAGTATGTACTTAACAGGGGGGGTGTTGCTGAACAAACAGACCTTCGAGTGCAGGTTCATAGTTCAATGAACATGGAGTTGTAGATAGACAGGATAATGAAGGAGGTGTTTGGTATGCTTGCCTTTATTGGTCAATGCATTGAGTATAGGAGTTGGGAGGTCATGTTGCAACTGAATAGGACATTGGTTAGGCCACTTTTGGAATACTGCATTCAATTGTGGTCTCCCTATTACAGGAATGATGTTGTGAATTTTGAAAGGGTTCAGAAGAGATTTACAAGGATGATGCCAGGGTTGGAGGATTTGTGCTATTGGGAGAGGCTGAATAGGCTGGGCCTATTTTCTTGGGACCATCGGAGGCTGATGGGTGACTTTATAGATGTTTATAAAATCATGGGGAGAATGGATACGGTGAATAACCAAGGTCTTTTCCCCAAGGTACAGGAGTCCAAAACTAGATTGCATAGGTTTAAGATGAGAGGGGAAAGATTTAAACGGACCTAAGGGACAACTTTTTCATGCAAACGTTGGTGCATGTACAGAATAACCTGCCAGAGGAAGTGGTGGAGGCTGGTACAATTGCAACATTTAAAAGTCATCTGGATGAGTATATGAACAGGAAGGGTAAAGAGGGATATGGACCAAATTCTGGCAAATGGGACTTGATTAATTTAGGACGTCTGGTTGACTTGGACAAGTTGGACCGAAGTGTCTGATTCCATGCTGTATAGCTCTATGACGCTAAGATAGTTTCCCTGTTGTGGAGTATAGAACCAGGAGGATACAATTCCAACATAAAAGAGAAGCCAATGTGGAACCAAGATGAGAGGATTCTTTTTGTACTCTGGGCATTGTGAGTTGGAATTTACACCATAGAAGGCTGTGGAAGATCCATCATTAGGTATATTTAAGGTAGAAATTGACAGATTTCTAAATTTTAGCAATTTAAAGGGATATGGGGATAGTGTGGGGGAGAAAAGGCATTGCAGTGGATGATCAACCATGATCACATAGGGTGACAGATGTCACAATGCTGGTTTCTTTTTACAAGACTGGTATGCCCTTGAATCATTTTTCAGAAAGTGGGTAATTGGCCAGACTCCAAGTAGACTGGGTTTGAAAGGTTTACTGGGGCTCTTTTTGTTTACCCCTAACAGATAATATCCCCGGCCTAAGACTTTCATGTCTTAAAAAGAGGTATAATCAAAGGGTAGTGGTCAGCTAGCTGTGTAGCTAGCCTTTGTTTAGATTTCAGTTTTTGATTCAATTCAGCAGTAGTGTGTGTGAAAAAAGACTGCTGGGGCAGATCCACTTGGGTGCTTTGTCTCTCTAGCTTCAATCTTTGGTTTGTTTCATGTTTACTCTTTGTGTTTATTGGGGCTGTTGCAAGTATTTTCAGAACAGCATCATTAAGTTGGGATAGTCTGTCAGGTTTTGGATAAGTTATCCGGTGTTCTATTTTCTGTTCTTTGTGTTTCATTCTGTAATTTTGTGAATAAATTCTGTTTGTTCAAAACATGGCAGTCAGAACAGCTAATTCACTCCAGGAATGTCCACTATACACTAGCGAAAACAAAGAGCAAAGTTGCAGTATGGGCTAACTGCTTAAAATGTTTTGAGGGGTCTGGCCTGGTCCATAATACAGAGCAGGCTTGAAAGGCTGAATAGCGTACTTCTGCATACTTCCGTCCATCAAACATGACTTTAATGCTTTTTAATCTTTCTTTTCCCGCAGCTACGTCCAAGAGCCATCTCAATAACCGCTACTGAGTTTGAAGAAGCTTGCTGACTGCTTTGCTGGCTTGCCTTATTTGGTGGGGTTCCTCAAGTGGTCTTGGCCCAAGGGGCTTCTGGCCTGCTCGGGAGTCTTCGGCAAAGGTGTAAGTGTAACTTTCATGTCCTGATCAGATGGAAGTGTTTGGGGATAATGCGGGGGAGAAAAGGCATTGCAGTGGATGATCAACCATGATCATATAGGGTGACAGATGTCACAATGCTGGTCTCTTTTGACAAGGCTACTGATCAGATAGAAGTGTTTGGGTTCCTGTTTGAGAGGAGATGGTGTAGCAGGGCACCTCTGGTGTTTTGAGATTACAATGTCTGTGTTTCCTACTCCCCGTTGATGATCAATAACACTTCCCTCATCCTTTGAGAGAATGGGGCACCTGAAGAAATGTCAGGGTCTCTTAGACCTTGCTCAACTAGCCAGTGAATGAATTAGCCTGTAACTCAAATGATGGAGTGTGGGTCCCCACATATCCAGTAAAAACTGTTTGTTCTGCTAGTCCTGACTCTGTCCATCCTGGCTGTCACCCATGTAATGGAGGGAGCTTTGTGATCATAGGACAGAGCCCTGGCATCAGACAGAAGTGCACAGCCATCGTCGCTCCAGTCCACACTTGATTGCTGGCACCCCTGCTAGAAATTCCCCTATATGTCCATGTATCTCTGTCAGCTCACTACCATTGAGATTAGACCGAGCTCAGCAGGGACCTCCAGTAATCCTCCAAGTATCCAAGAACTTAGCTGTTCTTCCTCCTCTAGCTGATGGCTCATTACAGTTGTGCTCATTAGAATGTGACCTTGAACTACTCTAGACAGATTACTCACTGCATTAAATGCCTCTTCACTGGCGGAGGGTTGGAAGGACAGCCTTCACAAGTGTACCTCCAGAGGTCTTGTTCAAGGGGCTGTCAGAGATGGGAGAAATTAGATGGTTAGAGAGTTTTAAATTAAAGGCAGTTCGTATCGTCAAAGAGATGTAGTTAATGAAAAGAAAAGCAATATATGCTGTGTGTTCCTGACATACCTGTCAGGTGTTCATCCCAAAACCTTTTTTTGTGGTTGTGTCCTTGGTTGCCAGGACCCCATTCATTTTGTGGCAGAATATACATGGAGTTTTGTGAAATTTCTGCACACCTTGGATCCATGTGTACTACTTCTTCCTTATGGTGAAAACAAATTTGTCCTATGAGTCAGGAGCCTAAGAAAAGCTCAGAGTTCATTGGCAGTGTGTCAAGCTGTTAATATTCTATAGTGACTAGCTCATGAAAGACTGTAGTGGGGTTTGGAACAAACGATGTAACAAATGATAACTCTAACTGACATGTTCTGTCCTGTTTCAAGACTGGCTACACAGGTGAATTAGTTGTGGAAGTTGTCACTTGCAATACCCCTGTCTCCAGTGGTTCTTTAACTATTGCTGCAGTGCTGCCTTTGCTTCTGTTCTAATAGGGTAGCACCAATAAGCACAAAGTTCTTCACCAGGAATCACTGCTGTTTCTATTACTGCAAACCTGCTTATGTGCTGCACACACTCCAGGAAATTGGACTTTATACTCCATTCTTTGACCAGTCCAAGGTGATGGATTTGGCTATTACTATCAGCATTAAGTAACAAGTATAAGCAGCAATTGTATTAAATATAATTTTTTCCACTTACAGTTGGCCAAATGATTTATTTCCTTCAGGAACTTGCCAATACTCTTGTCTTATTTATGATATTAATCCCTAAACTTGTTTCTCATTGTTAGGGCTAGCCCATAAATGGATATGGACTATAACATTCCCTATTGGCAATTTTTGGGCTTCACTCTCCCTATCTCTAATTTGCTCCCATCTGTGTTATATACAAAATTTCTCTTGTGGTTGATTGGTGATTGGAACTGAAGGAACCATATCTACTAAAATTGTATGCTGCCCTAATGAAGCTATTGCAGGTATTCATGAATCCTCTCCCTCATTGAGATGCTGATGTCGCGTATTTATTCCTCATGGTCATCTCTTGATTACTTTAGTGACCTGCTCATCAGTAAAATCTGCACTAAATTGGCTCATTTGACCCGTCCACATTCCTCTTTTCCTCCTGGATTTACCCAGGTAAGAAGGGATTTTCTTGGGAGTAGAGGTTGAGTAGCTTGGGATTGTACTGATTGCAGTTTAGAAGAGTGAGAGGTGATTTTATTGAAAAGCATAAGATTTTTGGAGGGTAGGTTTTGAGAGATTGTATCCCCTTATTGGACAGATGAGGACCAGAGGGCATAATCTCAGAATATGGGGTCACCTGGTTAAAATAGAAATGAGGAGGAATTTCTTCTCTCAGAGGGGAGTGAATTTGAAGAGTTCTTTACCAAAGAAGGCTGTAGAGATTCCATCATGAAGTGTATTCAGAGCTGATACAGACAATTTCATCTTTAATAAGGTAATCAAGGGTTATGGGGAAAAATGAAAGTAGTAAAGTTGAAGATTCTTAGATCAACTTCTGCTCGTACATTTTAAAGTCTTACTCCAACATTCCTTCTGCCCATTTTCCAAAGTTACTGTACTCGGGCCTCCTTTTTCATACTATCTGGAATTCCAAGGAAATTACTTAACTTTAAAAAACTTAAGTTATACTTAGACAATTTCGCTTGTCTGTTATAGGATGGCTCTGTTATCATTACCGAGAATCACCAAAAAGCAGTGATCTACAATTTTCAGGTGGTTCTGACTCTGTCACTTCTTTAGCATTTTGAGGATACTGGATCATTCTGAGTGGGGTAATGTATTCCAGAAAATCCTTCATTCTCCACCAATTTCTTTTGCCATATATACTGAAGGTTTATTTCCAAGATTTGGAAGACCTTTATTAGCACCATCCAGTTACATTGCCCAAAACCCCCTGAACAGTATACTTACAAGGACCACTCACAAAAAAGGATCATTTTCAGTTCTATGATCTCCCCCCCTCCACTCCATCCCAAACTAAATTGGCCTCAAACTGCTGTTCTTTCATTGGTGATATTTTAATAGTAAAGATTGAACTTGCAGGGACCAAATAGGATGAACAGAAAGTGCACCAACTGCAGAGATGAAGTGAAGTTAGGGTAAAACTTCATTAAGAGTGACCCCACCTGTATTTCTGTAATCTCCTCCAGTCATACCATCATCCAAGATAATGGATTTTTTTTTCTGCATTTTTCTAATTCTGATCTCTTGAGCACTCTCAACTTTAATTGTTCTACAAATGCTGAATGAGCCTACTGCTGGGCCCTAAACTGTGAACTTCTCTATGTCTCATTTTACTTTTGTAAGACACGTCTTAAAAGCTACTTCTCTGAGCAAGACGTTGGGCACTTAACCTAAACACTTTCAGTGTCATATTTTAATTTTTAGTGCCCGTGAAGTATTGTGTGACAATTTAGGAAGTCAGAAGGGACAGAGTGATAAGATTATATTTATTCGGCCTTCCATCTCTCTCTGTTGAAGTCTCATACATACTGTCTGTGCTCCTTACTGGGAGAATTATAAACTGTAAGGATTTGGAGGTGTCGGTGTTGGACTGGGGTGGACAAAGTTAAAAATCACGCAACACCTGGTTATAGTCCAACAGGCTTATTTAGAAGCACTGGCTATTGGACCGCTGCTCAGGAGCAGCGTCCAATATCTAGTGCTTCTAAACAAACCTGTAGGGCTATAACCAGGTGCTGTGTGATTTTTAACATCAGTGGGTTGTGTGATTTTTAACTTTAAACTGTGAGGAGAACTTGAAAAGGACATTAACACCTCAATGGAGTGGCAGATAAAGTTCAATACTGAGAAGTGTGAGGAAAAGCACAAGGTATTATTCTATCAAATGTGCAGGAGAAGAGAGACCTGGGTGCATGTACATAAGTCATTAAAGGTAGTAGGACAAGTACAGAGAGTTGTAAATAAAGCATACAATATTCTCAGCTTCATGAATAGGGACATAGAATAAAAGGACAGTGAAATTATTGATGAACTTATAAAGAAACTGATTAATTCTGGCTGCCACAGTGTAGTAAGGATGTAAATCCAGTGAATAGAGTGAAAGACAGGTTTACAAGAATGTTTCCATGGATGAGACCATTCAGTTATGAGGAAATATTGGAGAATTTGGACATTTCTCTTGGAGGAAAGAGCTAAGGGTGATTTGATACAAGTTTCAAAATCATGAGCATTCTGAGTAGAGTGGATATGGAGAAATCATTTCCATTCATAGATAGATAAAGAACTGGGGGAATTCTGATGTTTTTCAAAAGAAAGTAAGATGAGAAAGAGCTTTTTCACACAACAAATAATTAAGGTATGGAATGCACCATCTTGAAGTAGTTCAATTGAAGCTTTCAAGAGGACAATGGAATGAATGCTAAAATTGGACCAATGTACAGGGTTATGGGTGAAAGCCACAAAATTAGCTGCATATCAAAATGCTCAGAGAGTCAATGCAGACACTATAAGCCACATGACCCACACTGCCTCCTACTGCACTGTAACAATGCTGTGAACCCGTAATAATACAAGTTGAATCAGTTGTTATTTTGCGGCATTCCACCCCAAAATCCAGAGTAATAGAGTCATAGAGATGTACAGCACGGAAACAGACCCTTCGGTCCAAATCATCCATGCCAACCAGATGCTGCAAATCCCAGTCAGACTGCCTCTTCTCTCTCTCTTTTATGCTCCAAAAATCTCCCAACTTGTGAAACAGTGTTGTCATAGTGATAATGGACTAGTAATCTAGAATTCCAGTCTAATGTTCTGGGGAATGGCAAATGGTATAATTTGACTTCAATTTTTACAAGATCTGGAGTTAAACGATTCGCAAGCACATAATCACGGATTGTTGTAAACACTCATTTGGTTCACTAATGTCCTTTAGGGAAAGAAGTCTGCTGTTCCATCTTGGTCTGGCTTTCATGTGACTTCATGCGGTTGGCTCATAGCTGGCTTCTGAGCAAATAGAGATGGGCAGTAAAGCTGGAAAAATAACAGCTGTGAGCAGTTTTGCTCTCCTTATTTAAGGAGATATTATTTCATTGCAGGCAGTTCAGAGAAAGTTCATTAGGAGGATCCCCAAGTATGGAGGGATTGTCTGATGAGCGAAGGCAAAATAAGTTGTAACTCTACTACTTTCAAAAGAATAAGAGGTGATTTGTTGAAATATAAAGGATTCATTCAGGGTAAATGCTAAGAGGATATTCCCTTTCATGAAGGACTCTAGGACCACAGGGCCTAGTCTCAGAATTAAGGGGTGCCAATTCAAGACTGAGATGTGAAGGAATTTCTTCTCTTAGAGGGTTGAGAGTTCTTGGAACTCCTTGTTACAGAGATCTGTGGAGGCAGAGTCCTTGTGTATTATTAAGGTTGAGATAGTTGATCTGTAGGGCAGTCAAGGGTTCTGGGGAAAAAGCGGGAAATTGGACTGAGGAATATTGGATCAGTCATGATCCTATTGAATTAGAAGAGCTAGCTCAACAGATCAAGCAGCCTATTCCTGTTACAATTTCTTCTGGTCTTTAAACCTGTGGTAACAACCAATTAACTCTTGGATATTCATCAGTCCTTACTAAACTCAGAATACAACTCCTGTCAACTTTTTAAAATAAAATAAATTTTCACATGCACTTCAATAAGGGAAGCTATCTTCAAGGCACATCGATGATCATGGAAAATCACAAGTTCTGCCCCTTAACACTTCCAGCAGTGAAATTATGGACCTAAAAATATCTTGAAAACCACCTGAGGCAAGAAAGAACTAGATGTTTATTTTGTTTTTACCATAATGCCATTGCACATTTAATACAATGAAATATATTAACACAATCAATGTTTGTAAACACATTTTTAAAATATTTGCTTGGGGTCGCAGCATCATATTGTTTGAGATTGCTCCTAATATAGAATTATGCTTCTGTTTAAACATGGTGCCAAAGATACAATAATAAACCAAAATAATTTCACTTACAATTCATATATGGTGTCATGAAAAATAAACTGATTTGTTGTACAGTTTTGAACATTGGAAGTAATCTATCTTAAATAATATTTTATTGGCTTATTTGCCAATAAAAGTACATCAATAAAATGTTGTTTTATTACTCTTGGCAGATACAGAGGAGAAATGCTTGACTATTATTTTTGAGGAAGGTGGAAGGTTTATCATTATTATTCATCACCCCCTCCCCCCTTGTGATACTGTAAACTTAAGAACTTTAATAACTGTTTGTGGATTGAAAGTATCAGCAATAACTGTTTCTAGAATAAACTGTTCCCTGAAATAAAAGGGCAAGGGCAAACTATTATAAAAGAACTGAAAGCAATTAGTCATTCCTGGGAAAATAAGGAGTTAAGCTACAGAAACAATCTGTTTTAACAGTTGCTTGATAACTATTTGCCTGTGACAAACGAGCAATTAAAATTGCTTACACAAGAAGTGAACAGACAGCTAACATTGAATGTGACAAAGAAGAGAGAAGCTACTCCTGATAAGAAAGTAAGCTACAGACTCAGTGACTTCAGAAGTATCATAAATAACATCACACCCCAAACTTAATAAGACATAAAATGCAGTAAAAATTCAACATAAGGATTCTTCAGCAGCAGAACTCTGTAAAGCAACACTGCACAAGGATCAAACCCTGGACATTCAGAACAGATGCTGCTGGTTGGAATCATAGCTAAATTCCACCATTAATTGGTTAATATTAAGTTGGGTTGTAAGGCTTAACTTGCTTACTTGGGGTGCCTTATTTTGGTTGTTACATGCAATAACGTTTAAGTAATTATTTTAGTATTTGGTTGTGGGTTTTCTTAAGTAACGGAATTAAAGGTAGCTTGTAGTACTTTATATACAACACCATTCATGCCCATCCCAGATTAAATAAATTAAGAACAGCTGCTATGTGCCAACATCTCGCATTTATTGATCACTAATGAGCTTTTCTTGTTTCAGCTCAGCCTCCAAAACAGTATTTTTTTATTGTACCCAAGCAATATTCAGTATGTGGCTGATCATTTGTTGGTGTCAATTCTTTTAATCCAGCCATGATCGTGGCTACTAAACTTGTGGTTGTCATCGACATTTGTTGGTGTTCTGTAAGAATCAATTATTGTAATTCAGTTCACATAATAATAAAAAGTTGAAGTTAAGAAAATGCACCTTAAAACACAATTGCCATTAGTATAGAGTGATGTGTTATTAGTCGGGGCTCCTCACACTTGTTTTCTGAAATAGGACCATTGAGAGCAAGATATACAGAATAAATTTACAAGGAATGCATTGCCAATTAGAATATGAAGTTCAACAATACAATAGTCAAGTTGGCATAAATTTTTCTCTTGGTGTAATGTTAAAGCTGTCAATGATCTATGCTGACACCAATAGTAATCTTTAACTTAATACATAAGACAAAATAAATCATTGTACATGTAAGGAATACAGGTCAGAGTTAACTGAGATGCTTGTATTCTGACTATTTTGACAGTGAATTTGTAATATAATTTGTTGCATAAGTTGCATTTGTTGCATATAGTATTAATGTAACTTAATGATTTTTTCACTGCTTATCGCCTTTATTCTTTCACGGGATGAGGGCATCACTGGCTACGCAGCATTTATTACTCACCCCTAATTGCCCAGAGGGCAGTTAAAGAGTCACCACATTGCTGTGAGACTGGACCCACATATAGGCCAGACCTAGGTAAGGATGGCAGTTTCCTTTCCTAAAGGACACTAGTGAACCAGATGGGTTTTTAATCTAATTATCTAATCACAATAATCTGGATGATGCAAGTACAGAAGCTTACCTAACATACTGGGGACCCTTCTTACCCTCAACAACATCCTTATCCACTTGAAAGCCTACAATATCTGAGTTCGGAATCTCGTACATAGGTTCCATCAGTAATTGTTCCTGAAATAAAAACATACAAAATTATGCTTCAAAACTGTAACTTTAGCTAGACTTTTATCAAGTTTAAAGATTTTACAGTTAAGGAGTTTTACTTTCATCTTGTTGCAGATAAACATCAGTGTGAACTATTTTACCAATGGCTTTCCCTCTGTCATAAGAATAGAAGTTGGATTTTTTTTTCTAATCATGGCGCAATCATCAGCATTATTTGCAACTCCTCAGGTACTGAAACAGCTTCTGTTCATATGTAGCAAAACTGGGACAATATCAAGGCTTGAGCTGATAAGTAGCAATAAGATCAGTGTGTCACAAAAGTGCCAAACAATGACCATCTCAAACCAAAGAGAATGAAGCCATCACAAATTGGCTTTCTATGGTATTGACATTGCTGAAAACCCCACTGTCAACATTCTGAGAGATCCATTGACTCAGCATTAAATACCATGCTACAAGAGCAGGTTGGATGCAAAGGATTCTATCAGAGGTAACTTACCTCCTGACTCCTCAGTGCATGTCCACCTTCTATAAGGTGTAAGTCAGGAGTGTGAAATAATACTTTCCAATTGCATTGATGGGTGCACCTGCAACAATACTTGACACTTGACATTATTCAGGACAAAGTGGTCCACTTGACTGGTATCTTCAACATCATTTCCTTCACCACCAACACACACTGACAACTGTGTGGACCATCAAACAAGATGCACAGCAATAACTCATCCTTCTGATAGTATCTTCAAAACCCATGACTTCTCCAAATGAGCAGATACATAGGAATGCCTTTACCTGCAAGATCTCCAAACCACACAGCATCCTGACTTGCAACCATATTGTTGTCTCTTTAATTTTGTTGGATCCAAATCCTTGAACTCACTTCCTAACAGCAGTGTAGGAATATCTATTGCAAGGCTGCAGAAGATCAAGGTGCCAGTTTACTACCACCATCTCCAGGGTAATTAGGGATGGACAATAAATGTTGGCTTACCCAGTGATGCCCACAGCCCAAGAATGATTAAAAAAATGCATTAACCACAAAAACCAAAATTGAAACACAATATGTGGTTAATGTTTCAATGCAGTGAATCAAGGAGCACAAGATAGTTTATTCCCATCTTTTTTACATATTGTTTCCAATCTTACTCATGACATAAAAGGAATATAGGGTTTGATTAATGGCAAGAAGTAAAAGTCAGGAAATTTCCAGGTTTGGCATTTCCATCTTGACATTTATTCTAGGATGAGTGCTTGCTGGAGGAAGCAAAAAAGTTCCCTCTCTGATTCATCAGATGGGCTGGGAAACACAAGCACCTGAAAAGCTGGCCCAAATACACCAAAATTGGAGAGTTAAGGAATTGCCTATCCTCACTGTGTAGCCAACCGGAAATGCAGTGTATGGGTTCATTGTCTTTTTCCACATTGGTGAAAATAATGGACACCTAGAATGGGAGTAGGGATCCAGTTTTGAAGGTACCCAGTCTTGTCAATCCTATGAAAATCCAGTCAGTAGTGAACATTATGATATTCGAGGGACCTCTCAGCTGGTATTGAGGCAGGAGGACACTTTTTGGAGGAAGGGAGAATTAAATTAAAGAGTTCAAGGGGCAAATATAATCCCACACTGACTTTAATGCAGTTTATGTTGTTTCACAAGACAGTGAAGAGCACTAATATGATAACAAAGTGTGACATCAGAAGCACAGATGGATAACTCCTCACTCATTAAAAAATGGTGCTGTAGTTGCACATTACTGAGATAATAGGATCAATACACAAAATCAGAGTACCAAATTGATTTTGGATGTTACTGGAGAAACTCAATTCCTCCTTTACGGAAAGAAAATAAATCAGTAAACTCATCCTCGTGTACGTTTCATATTTTGCACTTATTCAAATTAACATTAGTGAAAATTAGAGAGCAGGTTCATTATTGCTTTATTTGACTGTTGGTTTGTGATCAGGAAGAATGAATTAAACAGAATAAATGTATCACAATGTGAAAACAAAATCGCGTCTGGCATATGTAGAATAAGGGAGTCAGTCAAAATGTTATATCATATTGGGATTTATGAGGCATGTTCACAACATAAGAATGTTTCTGGGATTGAATCTTAAATCTTAAGATTAAAGTAGTACTGTTTAACAGTGCAAAAGTAAAACACTCCTGATGCTGGAAATGTGAAATAACAACAGAAAAAAGGAGGAAATACTCAGCATTTGGGGAAATGGTGGTAATTTGGTAATGTCACTGGACATGTAATCCATGAGCCCAAGCTAAAGGGACACAGGTTCAATTCTAACTTAAGCTAACTGGTAGAATTTAAATTAATTAATAAAATCTGGAATTGCAAGTTAGTTTCTGTGATGGTGTTTATGGTTCTGTCATTGATTATTGCAAAAAAAAACTACGTGGTTCACTAATGTCCTTTAGGGACAGAAATCTGCTGTTACCTGATCTGCCTGGCATGTGACTCCAGACCAGCAATGTATTGAGATCTATCTGCTTTTTCCAACAGTTTGCCAGCAACATATGCAACTCTTTGAAGAATTAAATTTCCTGACACTCCCAGAAAAGAAAAATCAAATTAGTGTTTCAAGACTGTGTCCTTTCATTCGATGAATTGTTGATGAAATTAAATAATGGAATGTTAACAGTTTCTCTCTCCACAGATGCAACTTTAGCTGTTGGGCTGATGTCTACCAAAAATTGGTTAAATTTACATTTTTAGGATTTTCATGGAGGGTTTTTCTCTCTGAATTCTCGGGAGTTATCTCATGCAATTCACTGCTGTTCACTCCTTTGTATATGGCCCTTACCTCTATGGCGCTGTACTTGCATGATCACGTACTCAATAACAGGAGTATCAACCACTAGCAAGACCTTCTGGGATATCTGCTGCAGTTGCCATGTTTAAAGCTCAATTGTGTACCAGGGCAAATGCTGCCATCCATGAATAGCCATTCACATTGCATTTTGTGGGAGGGAAATTAAAAAAAAATAGCTTCCAAAGATACCTGAGTGGCCCAGTGACACCGCAATGCAAATACAAACTCACATTTGTAAATGTGTTACCTGTCTGATTGATTATCACTATAACTGCAGCTACAAAAATCAAGCTACACAGGCTATAACATGGAAGGACATTGGCTGAAGAAATGCTACTCCTTCCCTTAAGCCCAGCATGGCACAGTAACTTGTCATTGTTCAATGTGGGAGCAAAACATCTTAGACAACCTTCAAAAGTTGACAGTATTTTACTTTTGTAGAACAGGTTAAAAAAAGAAAAATAAAAAAAGGAAAATGCATTTGCTTCTAGAAATAAACAGGCTGCTTGCCCTTTGAGCAGTGGCAAATTTTCAATCAATGAATGGTAATTTGAGTTAATTCAGATCAATTGGAAGTAGAAATAAAACTAGGAAAGTCAAGGAGAAGGCATGCAAAATGGGTGATAATGATATAGCAGAACTTCTTTTTCCGAACAGTCATCCTTCATTCTCTCCGAGTTCTGAGCTAAAGTTATAACTATTACCAAGACTAAAGTGCTGAAACCAAAACTAAAAGCAAGGAACTTGTGGCGAAGCACACACAGGTACCATACTTCTCTCTGACTCAAAGATTGGCAGCTTAAAATGGTGAAAGATGGCTCCAATTTAAGGAAGTGATTTGAGAACAAACTAAGAAAACAAACACAGAAAAAACTGCTTTACACAGCAAAGAGGTATTACTTATATCCAAACTTCAGTTAATTCCACCAGTTTCTTTTTCCAAATCACATGAAAATAATAGCAATGCAAATGTGACATCATTACTACTTCTTGTTTTGGTGTTAATGTTCCGTACAGCGATAAATCTGTAAACTTTAAAATGGCAACAACAGATATGCCAAAAGAGAGAAGTCAAAATGAGCTTAAAAATGAAAAGAATTACACTATACTATTTACTTTATACTGAAACTTCAAACATCATATAGCAAACATAGCAGAAGCAAACATCTAACCATGAACTGGCAATCCATCGGAAGTTAAAAGGAAGGCTAAATCTTCATTTCCTGGATCAGTAAATAACTGACAATGAATGACAGGCAATCAGAGAAGTTCTCACTGAAGGGCTAGAAAGTTTAAGAGAATAAAGTCCTTTGGTATTTCTGACGATGACCAGAAAGATCCTGAAATTTTCTTTTCAGATTTTAGAAGATCAACTGAAGATTAAAATCAGCTAAAAAGCAAAATTTTGAAAGTTTGGAAATATTTGGAAAGGTATTGATTAATTTTGGATATGCATGGATTTGTAAAGCAAAGGTCATGTCAGATTAACTTCATTGAATATTTTGAGTAGGTAATAGAGAAAGTTGTTGAATAAGGTAATGTGCTTGACATAGTCTAAGTGAATTTTAACAGGGGTCACATGGCAGATTTTTAGAAAAGTAGAAGTCAATGGAAAGTAGCAAGATGGATCCAAATATTACTCAGTGGCAGCAAGTAAGGCTTAATGGCTCTACTCCCAGCTTCAAAACTGCAGTTGAGCCCCACATGGACAGAGGAAGCACTTCAGTGATACCCTCAAAGCCTCACTGGTAAAATGCGGCATTCCCACAGGCATCTGGGAATCTTTGGACCAAGACCATCCGAAGTGGAGGAGGAGCATCTGGAAAGGCATCAAGCATCTCAAGATTTGACATCTGGAGAAAGTGGAAGCCAGGCAAAAACAGCAAAAGGAGCGGGCTGCCACACCGATGCACTACCCTTCCCTCCCTGTGCCCACCACCTGCCCCAAGTGTAACAGAGCCTGCGGCAGCCACCCTGGTCTGTACAGACACCTACAGACTCACCCTGAGAACGGAAGAGAGTCATCCTCATCTGCGAGGGACCGCCAATGAATAATGAATTGTTGACAGTTGTTTTGTGACTGGGAGGCTGTTTACAGTTAGGCAGTGCAGGCCTCACTACTCAGATCCAATGTGTATATCTTTGATTAAGATTTAGACGTAGTGGCCATGATTAAGAAGTTTGTAGATGGAAAGAAAATTCATGGTGTGGTTAATAGTGTCAACTGCAGGAAGATAAGCAGTTATATAAGCAGAAGAATGTGGAATGGAATTCAATCCAGAGAAATGTGAGGCAAGGTAAAGAAAGGGAAAAAAAAGTAAATGTTACAATACTGAGAAATATAAAGGACTCTGGACTGCATGCCCTTTGGCATTGTTTGTATCTGCCTTATCTTTAAAAGTCTGTTGTACACCTGGATAAGCATTTTCAGTTCAGAAATGCCCTGTAAAGCTGGTAACATTTGCTCTGGTCATGGCAGACAGGGGGAAATCGGCACCTCACCCAACATTATGGGGCAGATCCTGCAATCCTGCTGGATGGGTGAAGCTGATGCAGGATTCCACCTGCCCCAGGATCAGCAGGGGAGGCAACATCAAGGGTCAAAGGGCATTTGCTGCACCGTAATGTTCTATGTACACCAGACCATGCCAGCCTGGTCTGAGGTTGCACCCGGGTTAAAGCATGCTTAACCATCTGAAGGAATGCCCAGCACACTCAGAAGAAGGCCTTCTCCATTCTGCCGGTGTAAGTTCTACAATCTTCTCTCCAATACCTCACACAGCAATACAGTCTATCACTCTCACTACTGCCTGCACAATCTTACCCACTTGCTGTCACCACTCACCCTACACACACCTACACTGCTAACCTTGCATACTTTCTGTACTGCATGCCTTCTGAGCTACTTACTCATTCACTTGGGACAGCTCCCCACCTGCATCAACAGGAAAAGCTGTGACACCCACTTTCATCTGATGTAATACAAACAACAAATACACGAACAAGGAACAGTACAGCCTAATCCTTCATTGAAAAATATCTTGGCTGGTCTGATTTTAACCTCATAAAAAACTGAAAGAACCGTGGATGCTGTAAATCAGAGACAAAAATCAAAATTGCTCATAAAACTCAGCATCTGTGAACAGAAATCAAAGTTAACATTTTAGGTTGAGTGAAGTATCTGGGGAAGGGTCATTCAATCCAAAACATTAACTCTGATTTCTCTCCACAGATGCTGCCAGACCTGCTGAGCTTTTCCGGCAATTTCTGGGGGTTTTTTCTACTTCTAACCTCAACTCTACATTCTTGAATATCCTCAAAAATCTTTCATCCCTTCGTAATCAACAATGTATCTACTTCTTCCTGAAACAACTGTTATCTTTGAGGATGGGAATTCCAAAAACGCAAACCCTCTGGGAGAAACAAAAATCCTCATTGCTGTCTTAAATGGATGACTCCTTATTTTTAAACTATGATCTCTCTGGATTCTCTTATAAGAGCAAACATTCTTTCCACATCCACCTAGTCAAGTCCCCTCATGATCTTACATGTTTCAGTTAAGTCACCTCTGACTATTTTAAACTTCAGGGGATGCAGGCCTATTCTGTCCAGCCTTTTCTCAGAAGGCAAGCTGCTCATTCCAGGTATTAGTCTAGGAAACTTTCTCCGAAATTCTTCCAAAACATTAACATCCTTTGTAAGTACGGTGACCAGTATTGTACACAGTACTCTAAATGCTGTATCACCAACATCCTGTATAACTAAAGCATAATCTCCCAATCCTTACATTCAAATCCCCATGCATTTTATTAGATTTCCTGGTTATTTGCTGTATCTGCATACTAACCATCTATATTTCATGCAAGAAGGTACCTAGGTCTCTCTGCATCGCAGAGCTCTGTAATCTCTCACCATTTAGATAATATGCTTATTTTTATTCTTTGTGACAAAATGGACAAATATCCACTTTCCTACACTATACTCCACTAACCAGGTCTTTGCCCACTCTCTTAACATACCCATATCACGTTGTAGTCTCCTTGTGTTCTCTTCATAACTCAATTTCCTACCGACCTAAGTTTGTGTCTTCAGCAAATTTATCTACCATACCTTTGGTGTCTTCATTCAAATCATTCATATAAATTGCAGAGTGAGGCCCCAGCATCAACTCCCGTGGCACACCATTCAGCCTGAAAAAGATCCATTTATTCCTACTCTCTGATTCCTGTGAACCAGCCAATCTTCAATCTAAGCCAATATGTTGCACCTAGCATCATGAACTTTTATTTGATATGACACCTTATGTCTTCCAGAAATCTAAGTACAATACATCAAATGGTTCCCCTTTAGCTTAGATTAGATTCCTTACAGTATGGAAATAGGCCCTTCGGCCCAACAAGTCCACATCGACCCTCCGAAGAGTAACCCACCCAGACCCATTCCCCTTGACTAATGCACCTAACACTATGTGCAATTTAGCACGGCCAATTCACCTGATGTGCACATCTTTGGACTGTGGGAGAAAACCGGAGCACCCAGAGCAAACCCATGCAGACTCAGGGAGAACATGCAAACTCCACTCAGACAATCACCCAAGGCCGGAATCGAACGTGGGTCCCTGGAACTGTGATGCGGCAGTGCTAACCACTGAGCCACTGTGCCGCCATTACAAGTTACTTCTACAAAGAACCATAATAAAATAGACACAATTTTATCTTGACAAAACCATTATGGCTTTGCCTGATTACCTTGACCTTATCCAAGTGCCCTGTTATAATACTTTTAATTGCAACTTAATAATACCAATTTCCCAATGATTGGTGTTAAGCTAATGGGCCTATCGTCTCCTGCTTTTTGAATGAAGGAGTTACATGAGCAACTTGTTAAAAGAACTGTCCCAGAATTCATTGAGTTTTAGAAAATTAAAATTAATTCATCAACTGTTTCACTTGTTACTTCTTTTAACAAGATTAATCAGAACCTGGCAACTCGCCAACTTGCAATTCCAACAATTTACTCAGCAATATTACCCTGTGAATTGTAATTTTCTTGAGTTGCTCCCTCCCTTTCAATTTCTGATTTACAGCTATTTCCAGGATGTGATTTGTATTTTCTCCAGTGAAGATCAATGCAAAACATCTAATCAATTCATCTGCCATTTTTATCTACCATTACTAATTCCCCAGACTCATCTCCTACAGGGCCAACACTTACTCAGTTAATTTTTTTCTTTTTAAACATCTAAATAAATATTTCCTGTATGTTTTTATATTTTTGGTTAATACCTGCCTTTCTGTCATTCCAGAAAGAAAACAGTCATCAACAAGACAGAAAGAATAAATACATTTGATATCCTGCCCGTCATTTGGCTTTTCACAAGGGGAGACTATGGATGATTAGTGTTATCAAGAGATTGTTAACCCAGAGAACTAGCTAAATAATCAGGGGATCTGGTTCAAATCCTGCCATTGCACATGGTGGAAATTGATTTAATACTAAAAACAGTTTGGAGTTCAATGATGACTATGAAGTTGTTGCCGATTGCTGGGGGTAACTCCCACCTGATTCACTGGTCTCCTTTAAGGAAGGAAACTTACCTGGTCTAATCTACATATGACTCCAGACATACAGCAATGTTGACTCTCAACTGCCCTGTGAGCAATTAAAGATGGGTAATAAATGCTGGCTTAGCCAACAACGTTCACATCCTGTGAATAAATATGAAAAACTTGCGAGGAGATGATCCAGACTCAGATTGTTCAGAGTGAGGCTTGGACTGGTATCAGAGGTTGCCCTTGATCTATTGTACTCAGTCCCCTCAGCAAATGCTATCCACTTTGACTTAACTGCAGCCTGATGACAGGTTTCTTGGTTTTATTTCTGCACTAACCAGCAAGGTAAGACAGCAACAAAATTAGCCTTTATCTTTGTTTGAAAAGGCAAAGCACAAAAATTTCAGAGTGCTGCTCCTTCATCAGGTAGTTGGGAAGCAGGATCAGAAGACAGAATTTATGGCAAAAGATTACAGTGTCATGCAGCTGAAATGATATATTAAACAAACCTCCACTGTTGATAAGTCTTTCATCTTTTAGAATGGATTGCAGTTTTCGGTTCATTAAATGTTAAATCCCAGAATTTCTTTAAGTCACATTCTTAAGATAACTTAAGGTATTATAAAAAGAAAGGTGACATCTCAGCTAAGGCAATGAATTAAAGGTGTCAGGTTACAGTCTGTCTATATCCCAATCTTGAGTCAGACTGGTTCTATTTCCAAAGTAGGAATTTACAAAATATTACATAAATTGACTGCCTGCATTAACTGCCTGCAGGTTGTGTATTTTTGAGCAAAATAGTACGTATCTGCAAATATAATTTTGCAAATATAAATTCATCCCATATGTGTGTGCACGTGTAGGAGAGTGCACTCACACACGCACACACACATGCACACGCTCTCTCTCTTTCTCTTTCTCTCGTTCTCTCTCTCTCTCTCTCTCTCTCTCCTGCACGAGCACTCACATATAGGTCTATGGGGTGAATTTGTATTTGCAGAATTATATTTGTAGATACATTCTATTTTGTTCAAAAAATGCATAACCTGCAGGCAGTCAATGCAGGCAATCAATCCATGTAATATTTTATAAGTTCCACTTTGGAAATAGAACCAGTCTGACTCAAGATTGGGATATGGACAGACTGTAACCTCACATCTTTAATGCATTGTCTGAGCTGAAATGTCACCTTTTTTTTATAAAACGTTAAGTTATCTTGAGAATGTGACTTGAGTAATATGTAAATCTGGGATTTATATATTAATGAACCGAAACCTGCAACCCATTCTAAAAGGTGAAAGACTTATCAACAGTGGAGGATTATTTAATATATCATTTCAGTTGCATGACACATTATCTTTTGCCATAAATTCTGCCTTATGATACTGCTTCACAACTACCAATGAAGGAGCAGCACACCAAAAGCTAGTGCTTCCAAATAAATCGTTTGGAGTATAACCTGGTGTTGTATGGGTTTAAAGTTTATCCACCTCAGTCCAACACCGAACCCTCTACATAGAGTCATACAGTTATAGAGATGTACAGCATGGAAACAGACCCTTCGGTCCAACCCGTCCTTGCCGACCAGATATCCCAACCCAATCTAATCCCACCTGCCAGCACCTGGCCCATATCCCTCCAAACCCTTCCTATTCATATACCCATCTAAATGCCTCTTAAATGTTGCAATTGTACCAGCCTCCACCACTTCCTCTGGCAGCTCCTTCCATACACGTACCACCCTCTGTGTGAAAACGTTGCCCCTTAGGTTTTTTTTATATCTTTCCCCTCTCATCCTAAATCTATGCCCTCTATTTCCAGACTCCCCGATCCCAGGGAAAAGACTTAGTCTATTTATCCTATCCATGCCCCTCATAATTTTGTAAACCTCTATAAGGTCACCCCTCAGCCTCTGACGCTCCAGGGAAAACAGCCCCAGCCTGTTCAGCCTCTCCCTATAGCTCAAATCCTCTAATCCTGGCAACATCCTTGTAAATCTTTTCTGAACCTTTTCAATTTTCACAACATCTTTCCGATGGGAAGGAGACCAGAATTGCATGCAATATTCCAACAGTGGCCTAACCAATGTCCTGTACAGCTGCAACATGACCTCCCAACTCCTGTACTTAATACTCCGACCAATAAAGGAAAGCATACCAAATGCATTCTTCACTATCCTATCTACCTGCAACTCCACTTTCAAGGAGCTATGAACCTGCACTCCAAAGTCTCTTTGTTCAACAACACCCCCGAGGAACTTACCATTTAGTGTATAAGTCCTGCTAAGATTTGCTTTCCCAAGATGCAGCACCTCACATTTATCTGTATTAAACTCCATCTGCCGCTTCTCAGCCCATTGGCCCATCTGGTCAATATCCTGTTGTAATCTGAGGTATCCCTCTTTGCTGTCCACTACACCTCCAATTTTGGTGTCATCTGCAAACTTACTAACTGTACCTCTTATGCTTGCATCCAAATCATTTATGTAAATGACAAAAAGTAGAGGACCCAACACCGATCCTTGTGGCACTCCACTGGTCACAGGCTTCCAGTCTGAAAAACAACTCTCCACCACCACCTTCTGTCTTCTACCTTTGAGGCAGTTCTATATCCAAATGGCTAGTTCTCTCTGTATTCCATGATCTCTAACCTTGCTAATCAGTCTCCCATGGAGAACCTTGTTGAACGCCTTACTGAAGTCCATATAGATCACATCTACCGCTTTGCCCTCATCAAGCACATCAAGCACAAATCAGCAGTGTAAGGCAATGCAAGGCAGGGATGCTGTCAGCATCCGAGTAAGGTCAGAATGAATGAATGCTGAGAGCAATCAAAGAGCCTGGGGATGCAGTTTGGTCCAGTTCATGAGTTGGTTGTGTCATTGAGTGCAGTGTTCTTTCTCCAGCATTATAATGAGAGTTGTTAGTGTAGCCAATGTGAAGCACTGAAGTGAAGAGGCATCCTGAAAGTGATCGAAGATGATACATGAGATTCATAGATGCATTTTAGAGGCTGGCACATGTCAGATGTCAATGTCTATTTATATAAGATGCAAGTGACCAGTGCCCATGGGGCATGCCCTGAGATGTGGTGTCCTGTTTCTAACATAGAATTGTTCAGAGCAAATTGCAACCTAAATCCATCATGAACTCACTTGGTTTGTCAAGTTTTCTCAATGTTGGGCTTGTTTCCTGAGTTTGGTAACATAGAAACCAGGAGAAGGAGTAGACCATTGACCTTTCGGTCCTGGTTCACTCTCAATATGATCAGAATTGATCCTCACTCTCAATGCCATTTTTCCACTTTCTCCCCATATCCCTTGATGCATTTAAAATCTGAATATAAGATGGGTAGCTGAATATTAATGAGGCAAGTTGGGCTGTTAACAAGGTTAACATACGTTAATTCCCATCAATAGGCAACTTGCCACTGTCCAACAAGGATCCTCGTCGTCATTTATGAAAAGCATAAAAGATGGCACAAGTTGCTCCCAGTGTCATTACACGTATCACCCATTATACCTCGCATTTGTCTGTAGGAAATGATTATGACGAATGAGTTGAATTTTCTCCTTCCATACCATAATTTTTTTATGCTTCTGTCAGAGTGTGCATACCAAGTAGTATGATTAAAACCCCAATTTAGCACACACCATTCCAACAACAACCACTACTTGTATTGATGTAACACGTTTTCATGTAATACATTAAAATATGAAATTATGAAAGTTCATCGAGGTGAACTTATGATAGTTTATCTATCCTGCTGAGTAGGGCCGTTGCTCGAGTCTGATGTACTATCTTACAACAGAACTCAAGAAAAACATTCAGGATTCTCTTTGTGGCTGATTATTCAGAGATCTACTTTGACTAGTTTTGAGCTTGGTTCTAAAATATTTAAAATTTTATATCCAAAATCCAACTGCAACCTTAATTACGTACAGGCTATTTAATAAATATTAACTTACCATGATTGACCTCAATCCTCTGGCCCCTGTATTCTTTTCAATTGCTTTACGTGCAATAGCACGCACAGCTGCATCCGTAATAGAAAAGTGACACTGAAATAAAAGGTGTAAAAAGACTTCTGAGAAAACTCCCATGTTACTGCTGTCTTGTTATTTAAATAATGTATGTTAATTTTAATTGACATATTGTACCTCATTTTTGGAGGATACTTTTTAAATGCTTGAACATGTATCAGAACAAAACAAGAATAAAATCATTCTAATCTGGTATCTATAAAACAAAGATTGATTAATTGTTATTGTTACTCGAGAAAGTTGGGAAGGACAATGTAGCTTTTTTTTTACATGAGATGAGAAGCTCTGGCAGGTTGGCTGGCAATTTCAGTTAAAACTAAGGATTCTTTGTGCCTGAAATGCAGTATTTTCCAAATAATAATAGTGAAGTCATTCTACAATCAGCAACATAATTTAGGAATTCCCAACCATTAAATAGGTAACTGAAACTTTGCCAATAGATACTGATGTTCATTAAGCAAAACCTAGATTGAGAGACATATTTCAGAATTTGTGACTTTTGAAATGTAAAGTAAAATTTTCTCATGCAATGAATAAATGTAATACAGTAAATCCAAATCTTGATAAGATTAGAGGGCTACCAACTAAATAAATAATTGCAGGCTCTACATACTGATTCAGTTCAGCAACTATAAGAGATAATATAGATTTGATAGTGTGTTTCTTTGTGTAATTATTCAGTTAATATGCACAGTAATTCTATTCTAATTGTACATGACCCATTGTCTGTCATAGGCAATGTTTTTAAATATGTATTCCATTTAATGACAAGTGGAAATGAGATCAGAGTACAACAATATAAAAGCATATATTAAAGATTTGCCCAAATAGACTCATTCTCCAAATATCAAGAACCGTAATTTCACTGATGTATTCTGATCACTATTGTTAGTCAGCGGTGAGTGCTCTGTTTCAGAAGGGGAATTCAATAGTGACTTTAAACATTTTGTAGTGAAAGAAAGATAGTTACTTTTGTCTATTATATGTCATATGTTCAGGTATCAGTGAATTGAGTACTTTTGATATTATTGTTTTGTAAGGCATGCAAGGTCCAACTATTAGCAATGGGAGAGCAACTAGATAATCTATGTTAGTGGTCTTCATTGAGGATAAATGTTGATCATAATACTTGGAGAAATCCCAGCTTTGTTTCTTTAATTTTGTTGATATGAAGGAACTAAGTGTCCTGAGGCATCTCTAAAGATCAATGCTTGCTCACACCAATAGTACATCCTACTGTTTGGAGTTAACAACTTGCTTCTGCTTTTACAGTTTAATATCATTGTGGTTTAATAGTTTCAAATTATTGCAAATGTTAGTCACAATTTATTTTCCTCTCAACAAACTCTCTCTTGTAATGGTAACATGAGGAAACACCCTATCCATGCAGTGAGTGTTTGGAATCTGGAATACAATGCCTGAAAGTGTAATGGAGGTAAGGCCAATTGAGGCTTTCATAAGGAAATTGAATTATTATCTGAAAAGGAAAATTTGGCAGGATTGTGATTAAAAAGGGAAGTGGCACTAGGTGAATTGTTCCTTAGAAGGCCAGCAGACATGATAGACGAAATGGTATGCCCTACTGTAATCATTCTATGATTCTGAGTCCCAAATTCTGGTAGCACAGAGTTCTGCTTTAAAACAATGACAATGCTTCTTTTTATCAGCAGCAGACAATGGCTTAAACATAATGGCTTATGTAATTGTGATTAATGCCCTTTTTTCTTCACTGTGACATATACAGTCAGATTTAAACCATTCAGTTATTTAATCCTCTGCATTTGTACAGGCCCAGATTCCTTTTCTATTTTCTGCACATTTTATCCATGTCAAGCAAGTTTCTTCATACCTTATCCATGTCAAACAGCATTTTGTACTGCGTTATTATTGCGTTTTGTGGTTCTGTCAGAATACGAACCAACATGTCCTCATTTAAGCTATGTAGTGCAAGAACCACAGGAAATCGTCCTATAAATTCTGGAATCATTCCATATTCTATCAGGTCTCTAGCTTCTACACTACGAAGCAATTTGTCTCTCTCTTGGGACTCTTCTTGTGCATTCACTCCTGAGGAATTAGCCAAGCCAGATGCTGCCACAGCTCGACGGCCAGTGCCCAGGCTAGATGTTGCACCAAATCCTAGGTACTGAGTGAGGAAACAGAATACTTTAATTTCCACTTGCTTTTAGAAGCTTTATTGAATATACAAAATTCAAACAGATTGCAGTTTAAATTGAGAAAATGTTAATGGTAATACTGCTAACAAGAGAGACATCGCTGAAAGTTTTCTTTTAGCACACATTAGGGCAAATATATATTTTAAACAATTCTCAAAATATATTTCAAGAGCTAAGGGCTGGCGATCGATTAGCAAGTAGACTCTGTCCTTTGAAATAGGAACATGAGTAGGCCATTCAGCCCCTCAGTTCTCCTACTGATCAAGAATCTATCTTTGCTTTAAACATAACAAGAACACTGTGCCCATAGAATTCCATGGCAAGGATTTAAAATGCTCACAACCCTGAGATGAAATTTGTTGTCATCTCAGTCTCAAATTGACACCCCTTAATTTTGAGACTATGCCCTCTGGTCCTCAACTCTCCCATGAGGTGAAATATCTCTCAGCATTTTCCCTGTCAAGACCTTTAATAATCTTATACGTTTCCATGAGATCATTTGTCATTCTTCTCAATTCCAATGACTGGAGTTCCAACCTGTTTAACTTTGGCTCTTAAAATCTCTCCACACCAGGGACCATTCTAGTGAACCTTTTCTCAACTGCCTCCAATAAAACTATATCTTTCATTAAAACTACTCACAGCATTCCAGATGTGGTCTCACCAGCACCTTGTCCAGCTGCAATAAGACTTCCCCACTCTTATACTCCAACTCCTTTGATACAAGGACCAATATCCCATTAGTATTCCTGATTAATGTTGTACTTGTGTGCTAGTTTTCTGCATATTATGGACAAGTACCCCAAGTCCTTTGTGTTGCAACATTTCTCCATTTAAGTAATTCTCTGATTAGCAGAGGCAATGCCATGTAGAGAGCAAAGAGTCTATAGGCTCCCATGCTTCCTGATAATTTATAAAAAAAAGTGCAAAGCTTGAACATATTCCTTTTGTTTGCAGAGAATGAGTCTCTATGTCAAAGTATATTTTTCTTGCAAGCATAAGAAGAGCTAGAATATGAACTCAGCTGAATATATTCTGCAACATAAGTGGTTATTCTACCAGTCGGAATACATTATCAGTAGTATCACATGATGGCATGATCACATGCAACTGGGGTATGAGAAAACACTCTAATATGCAAAACCACATTTTTTGTGTGGGAAAAGATCTGCCAACCCACAAAAAGCCCACAAAAGCAAAATTGGCCAAACTGTACTAAAATACCCAGAATGACTCAGCAAGGACCAAGCAGGCTGACAAGTGAAACTAGACAGCACTCACAGACAAGGGAATACACTTAAAGCACCCACTGAATAATGACAGAACACCACAGCTATCCCAAAGCCCTGAGGGCAGTTTCACAACCCAGCAATACCAAAGCCACACAAAGAGCAGGTCAGACAGAGAGGCACCAGCAAGAGCACTACTCCCAGGACAAGACAATGGAAGTACCTCACCAATTCAGAGGAGACATTAGCACCTATCTGCGAAGAGGAATGGAAGCTCTGGACCCATCAATACTGTCAGAATGTTGTTTTGTGTAAAAAATTAGGACATTCCTCCGATAACTGTTTTCTGATTAGCATAATTATAACTAGTTTACTCCATTTCCAGATACATTCCAGATACATTGTATTTTCCCCATTTCTAATTAGCCTTATTGTACAGGATTATTATAAAAACTGGCTTCATCCTCAGCTTGGGGAAGAGAAATTCTCGGCTACCTGGGCAGACTGTCTGTGCTGTTTCACTCTAGTCAATTTCTCTTCCAGCCATATCGCTTGTAATAAACAGCATGTCAATTTCACCCGATCTGGTTTGTGTGGTCTCTACTTTATTGGGCAAATTTCTCAGACTCTTTGTAAGCAAATATAAATTGTTAATAGTGCTCACTAGAATGGCTTCCATTCTTCATCTGTCAATCAGAAAGCTGCTAATCTGTCAGTAGGTGCAACTATTGCCATTGTTCACCTACTGTTGTGTATGGCTTCCTTCAAGCTTGAAGTCATCTAGTTTGGACTAGGATATCTACCTTTTTGAACTAACTTCAAGAATCTCACCTCAATTTATTGTATTAGTGCAACAATTTGCCAATTAACGGAACATAACTCCCAATACTGCACAGATTGTCAGAAGTTCTTTAGCTTCAGGTCTGTCTCCTACAAGCTTCTTCTTTACCCTAACCAATTCCAAGTGATATCATTATAATAGATGGCGCTTACAGCATTCAACCAATGAGTAATACTTTCAGACTCACATGGGCAGCATGGTGGCACAGTGGTTAGCACTGCTACCTCACAGCGCCAGAGACCTGGGTTCAATTCCCACCTCAGGCATCTGTCTCCGTGGAGTTTGCACATTCTCACTGTGTCTGTGTGGGTTTCCTCCGGGTGCTCTGGTTTCCTCCCACAGTCCAAAGATGTGCAGGTTAGGTGAATTGACCATGTTAAATTGCCCCTAGCATTAGGTGAAGGGGTAAATGTAGGGGAATGAGTCCGGGTGGATTGCTCTTTGGAGAGTCGGTATGGACTTGTTGGGCTGAAGGGCCTGTTTCCACACTAAGTAATTTAATCTAATATGTCAAGCGTTTCACGACTGTCAAGCTTACACAGCTTTTTACTTATTTTGAGGGAAAATGTGATTCTCTCAATAATTACGTTTTGATTTTTGGGGGATACATTTTGTTTTTGATGGCTATTTTATCACTCTCACGAACTTAATTAATAGATGATGGGGTCGGTTGGTTGAGTTGGCTGAACACCTGGTTTATAATGAAGAGTGACACCAATACAATGGGTTCAATTCCTGCACGAGTGGACGTTACTGTGAAGCACTCTCCTTCTCAACCTCTCCCCTCACCTAAGGTATGGTGACTCTCAGATTAAATTACCACCGAATGTCTCTCTCTAATGAGAGCAGCCCTAAAGCAGACTAAAATGACTTTACCTTTACGACTTTATTAGGTGATGTAGTCGCATAGTATCAATTTTGTATCTGTGTTGCTATATAAGGTATTCAGAGTAATTTATTAACTGTCAATAATAACGAATTCATCAATAAATATAAAGCCACAAGAAAAGCATTAACCTCTCAGATAGCATGTTCTTTGTAATTTTCAACAAAAGTTTTTAAAGAATAATTGACACAAACTTCAACATACAAACAGTTATCATCCTAAATCAACTTCCACAAATTAGTGAAGTCTCAGTTAATGCATTTTCAGCACATATTTTGAAAGTAGGATCATTTTAACCAGGCAGTTACTTCCCTTTATTTTAGCTGCATCTCAGATCTCAATCCCAGATTTAATTTTAGTGGTATTCATTACAGCAGGATCCATATTTTCTTCAAGTATTGTAGCTCTTGAACCAATGCACCTTTGAACTAAATATTCCACATACATTTGTAAGGAATTTGTTACTCTAGTAATTTGAAGTTTACTTGGATCCCAGTAAGGTGTCTGCTTGTATTTTATTAACACATTAAAACTGTTCCCTCTCCATCTCAGCCTCCTTCCCCTCTTGGAATTCCCCACTTCTCTTCACAAGCCTCTTTCAGCCATCTCCTCACCTTCCATTTCCACCCATTCCCCCCCCCCCAATGCTCCCTGAACCTTGACCCATTTGATAGAACTCCCAGACTTGGCAAATGGCTGCTCCTAATCCTAGACTCAGTTAATGATCTCTCCTGATCATGATCTGGGGTAAATGTTTCCCTGGTAATTCCCTCATTGCTATCACTTACATACCCTACTCATGGCTCCTACATTCCAAGGTTTCTTTTCTCCTGTGTTTGTTGCCAGTAGGTTTATTGGTTAGCCTATCAGCAGCAAGTATAAGCTACAGCCAGCATGTAGTTGAAGGAGTGGCTGCTCACTATTTCAATCCATACAATTCAACAGGGCAAATTTTCTCTGATTGATTGCACTCATGAGTGAATTTATCAGAGTGAGGTGGAATCTTTCAGGAGTGGATTTGCCCAACACACCCATGTACTTTGAGAATTGTTGCCCAGACATCAATGCTGAGTGCATTTGTCCTAATGAGCATAAGGTGAAAAACTTCAGCAACATGCCTCTCTTTTCAACTATGTTCAAGTTATTTACGACCAGCAACTGCTTGTTAATATTAAGCATTAAGAATTCTCAGAATATTAAAGATAATCTTTTCAAAATGTTATAAATTTCATGGCAAGTACTTGGTAGAATATTTTGGTAACTTTATTTATTTTTAATAATAGGTTTTATTTAATTATGGCTAGCAGCTCTGAGGTAGGGCTTCCTATTCCTGAGTGGAGGAAATGCCACCTCTAGCCAGTTAGTGGCTAAATGGTTGCAAGGCAACTGGTGCTTTCTTTGATGAACTATCAGCATGATGACTTACTGACAAAGGTGAATGACGGGGGGAGTCTTAGGTGGTGGCTGCTTTTGAAGATGGTTTTGAGCATCAGATGCAACACAGGCATAGAATGGCAAGTTTGGGAGTTTGGTTAGTGTGGGAGCTCACTGCAGTGTGGGAAAGAGATGTATTTTTGCATTTCTGAACCCATTTGAAGTGCACTGGGAGCCAGAACATGCACTCAATTTAGGGAAAAAGCAGTAAAAGTGATAAAAACAAGAGTATGAGGAGCTGATTGGCTGTTAAATGCTTAATGTAATGAACTGTGTAAAATGCTTAAGAATACTTGAGTTAGGGAACATTTATGAATAGAAAACATTAAAACTTTAACAGATACCTTATAGAGTTGCCTGATTAATTAAGGAGTGTATAATCTTCAGTTCTAATTGAGATCAACATTTAATAGACACAGCAAAATTGTGGTTAAGAATGGGAATTCATGCAATTGATTAAATTAATAAATTACATTCAACTAATTAGCAAACAGACAATGGTGGGACAGGCATTGTTTTGAAGCTGTGAATGTGGGAGCTTCTGGAGTCAGAGTCATAGAAACAGACCTTTCAACCCAAATCATCCATGCTCTCCAAGTTTCCCAAACTAAACTAGTCCCACTTGCCTGCATTTGCCCATATTCCTTTAAATCTTTTCTATTCATGTACCTATCCAAATGTCAGATAAAGCAGGCAATTATGGAAGCCTTGGATTTAACATCATGCAGATCTGAGAGACATCAGTTCAAAAAGTGGAAGACAGATGGTAGGATCAGTTTTGTAGAAGGTCATTTTAAGAAACTAAGGCAAAAAGAGATAAGGGTTCCAGTGTTTGTATTCTGAGTTGACATCCAGTGGGATGCCTTTGTCTGACGGGGTCAGTGTGTTTTCATGGAATCTAACTTCTCTTCTGTCTTTAACAAAATGGCACATAAAACAAAAGAAGGTCTTAATTAGAGAAACAACCGAGAGCACTGACTGTTGAATGTAAGGGCAAAGAAATACATGAGTCACTGCATACGCTATCTAGAAGAGAAGAGAAAAGGTTAATCTTGTGTCAGAGAAAAGTACACCAAGGGACAACAGATAAATATATTTTGTTTCTTATAGCAATTTGAAAGCACTCTCACCAAACATATTTGCAATTACTACCTGATGGATCCCAAAGAAGACTCAGTGTGAGGACTCCACCCTCTGGAGTCCAGACTCTTATATTGATCTAAGTGCTAAACCTAGATCTTAAACCTGTGAATAATCTGTTTTAGATATTATATAGGCTGTGAGAATTACTCTGGTAGAATCACAAGACTTTTCAAACAAATTACCAAGAATGTTGGAAAGAACATTTAGTATGACAGAGTTAAGAATGGACCTTTTCATTTTTCCTCCTGCTGATTACTCTGTCTAGTCCATTAAAAGCGCCTGAACCAACAAAGAGAATGTTGGCAGTGTCTACTGGAATGGTATCTGTACGATATCTCTTGGAGCTCTTTTCTGGGACATTTACGATCGTTCCTTCCATGATTTTCAACAAACCCTGAAAAAAAAAAGTACCAGTATAATATCCCCCATTGCAGGCCCTTAACATTGCAATTCAGGTTATCTGCACTTCATATTGCAAATCACAATATTGAAGAGCTATTAAGATACCTCGTAAGCCCAAATGATAAAACTAACTAACATATGAGCAATTGTTACTTTGTTAATTTTCCAGGGTCCAGAGGGTTTCTTCCTCAACTGCTCCCAGGTTTTGACATGGATGAAGCAGCAGTCTGTTACTTCTGTACATAGCTCTGATGTGTGTATTATAAGAAGAATATTGAGAAACTGAGGAAGGTTCCTGGATTTACTCGGATGATTTACTGGAATGATACCAGAACTGAGAGGTTCCATCTATCATGAAAGAATGGATGATATGGGATGCTTTTCTCCAGAAAGGAGAAAACTGAGGTATAAATTATGAGTTTGTTCAAAAACAGTGGTAGTAAGTCTCAGATAATCACCAATGAATCCAATTTGGAATTCAGAAGAGTTTGTCAACTCTACACTGAGGAAACAAAGCAGAGACTGAGTGACTGCTTCACAAAACATTGACGTTCTGTCCATGAAAAAAGACCTTGAATTTCCAATTTCTCGCCACTTCAGCACACCACCTTGTTCGGCTGAGTTAAGAAATTCTCTGATTCAGGCTAACTATCTCATCATGAAAAGCTTTCTTATTACTCACTTGCTGCACACCTTCTCCTCCTACATCACGAAGCTGGTGTATTCCTGGAACTGCTCCAATCTTATCCATTTCATCAAGAAACACAATTCCTTATGGTGTAAAAGAGACATAAATAAATATTCAAATACAGTACTATCTCAATATTAAACACTAACATTATAACTTGCAGTACAACGTGTATTGAGTTTGGCTCCTTCGTTACAGGTAATGACCCCTGTGATGTTCAGGCTTCCAATGCTGACATTGAGAAATAAGTTAATGACTTATTTCAGTCCTTCTGAATGTTTCACTGTTGCTTGTGGCATATCGATGAACAAGAACTGAAAATTTGAGCACTGGCAGTCAGTGAACAAGTTCCTAGCCATGCAGGACTATTGTGAGGGTTATCGGTAGGACAGAGGGGAAGAGAATGAGAAAGGAGAAATTAGGCAGAAATGGATTGTGAGAGAGTTTGGGAATAAGTAGGCCTTCCCTTCTTTCCTGTTTCAAATGAAGTGAACATTGCCCTGCATTTTACATGATAGCAAGGTCCCCGAAATTAAATACTCTTAAGGATATGATGAACTTCATACACAGTCCATCAGCAAACTCCTAGTACTCTCAATTGCCAACCTAACATTTTATGGAGTGAAAGTAAAAATACAGCAATTGCGTACTCATTCTGTGCTGGGACCGTCCGGCATGTAATATCAGTAGGCATCCAAAACATGTGTCAGAAATAGACATTGGTCTGTTTGCACAAACAATAAATGAGACCAATGCTTGTTTGTCATCATTATACCTATTTTCTAACCAACTTGCTCAGCAATGTTATTACACACCTCTGAAACAAGTGGGACTTGAACCCAGGTCTCCTGACTCCAAGGTAAGGATACTACCATTAAGCCATAAGAACTCTTTTAGAAGGTAGGACTTAAACCCAGATCTGCTGGCGGAGAGTAGGGACTCAATCAATGCATCACAAGAGCGGTCAATGGTATTACACACCTCAGGAGAAGGTGAAACTTTAGATTGGGTCCCCTGGCACAGAGGCAGGGACATTACTGCAGTAGCACCATTTTTTATAAAAAGTTGTTTGCAACTGATCACAGCTGGGGTTACCAATGCTGCTGGTAGCTATTTGTGGGACCTGATTGTCAAATCGACAATTTTTAACGGCACAACTAAAGTCAAGTTGCCAACCCTCCCGTAACCAATGATTAATCTCCAGGACAGTGCTGCAAGGAAATTTAATGAAAAATAATAATTGGAATGTTAAACAATGTTATTTTCATTTTCTTTGAGCATTTTTGTTTATGAGTTAAAGTATAATGTTGTTCAAGGAAATAAAGGTTGTTTGACAGACAATAATAATCTAATTGCATTCTAAAAAGTTCATGTGCTTTCTAGTTGCTATAGGAAAATGTGTGGAAGTGGCAGTGTTGGACTGAGGTTGTCAAAGTTAGAAATCACACCACACCAGGTTATAGTCCAACAGGTTTATTTGAAATCACAAGACTTTATATGACGAAGGAGTAGCGCTCGAAAACTTCTGATTTCAAATAAACCCGTGCAATTAGATCATGGTGTTGTGTGACTTCTGACTATGGGAAAATGTGGTTACAATAAAAAAAATTTGATGGGCTGGCCAACAGCAGGATATTGGGAGGTGTGCAATAAATTCTCCAAGAATACATCCAACCAGAGTTAGCAACTCTCTTCTGAAGGCTGCTGCCTTAAATGTAGATATTTTTACTTTATCCTAATCTGAAATTAGATCGATAACTCACCCCAATCAATTGCCCACTCTACATCAGGCTTAGAAACACCGGAACAACCACTGTTTAGAATGTGTAGCCTGCACCACTATTCAATCAGGTCTTGATCTACCTGTGATATAACCCCACTTATCTGCCCTTGGTGCCTTTGGTTAAAAGAATCTCTCAACTGCAGCACGGTGGCTCAATGGTTAGCACTGTTACCTCACAGTGCCAGGGACCCAGGTTCAATTTTACTCTTGGGTGACCATCTATGTGGAGTTTGCACATTTGCCCGGTGTCAGTGTGTATTTCCTCCCACAGTCCAAAGACGTGCAGGTTAGCTAGATTGGCCAAGCTAAATTGTCCATAGTGTCTAGAGATGTGCAGGCTCAGTGGATTAGCTATGGGAAATGCAGGGATATTGTAGAGGTTGGATTTGGTTGGGATGCTCTTCGGAGGGCTGGTGTAGACTTGATGGGCTGACTGGCCTGCTTCCATACTGTAGGGATTCTATGATTCTAATTGCAGATTTAAAATTAATGATTGAATGAACATCACTTCTCCTTTGTAGAAGATAATTCCAAACTTCTAACATCCTTTTCTGTGCCAAAGTATTTCCACGTTTCACTCCTAAGGCTGTCTGGTTGTGAGGTTTAGACTGTGATCCCCACCTTAAACACTCCAACCAAAAGGACTACTTCAAAAGCAAACTATTGCAGATGCTGGAAATTTTAATAAAAACGTTGGAAGTATTCATCAGGTCAGGTGGCATCTATAGAGAGTTAACTGGTGACATTCCCCATTCCTGGTGTGGCACAAGCACATTTCACAGCCTTGAATGGCAGTGTGCTCCCTTCAAAAGCTGGTATTTAAAATGAACCTCTACATGCAGATAAGTGTGGAATCATCACTGATTTTGTATTCTCATACGCTGGGTGTAAGGGCCTCTAGTCCTCACTACCTACCCTCCCACACATGTCTATGCCCTATGCATGCTACCTGCTGAATCTTGTAACCATTCTAGCTTCTCATGCCCCATGCATGCTAAGCAATGCTCCTCCACTCACCTCCAATTCCTGTGATACTCCAAATCAGTACTTTCATACCCACTGATCTACTATATTGAGACAGTGAATCTTATTATTACAATAGAATACATACGCAAGAAGCTTTTTAGAAAGATTTTTTTAAAAAGCTATTTATTCATAACTTTTCACAATGCTAAATAGTCCTTTCAGCTCAGGGAAATAAAAGCACTAATCATCCAGACCTTTGAAAGTTCCAGGTACTTGAAATCTCTTAACTTGTGTAAATAAAAATTATGCAATTGATAGAAGAGATCAGAGCCAAAGCTGTCAATGAAGCATTGTTTTCCACAGGAAGACTATAAGACCATAAGAAAGAGGAACAGAAGAAGGCAATTCAGCCCCTCGAGCGTGTTCCAAATTCAATCTGCTTCTCTGCCCTTTCCCCACCACCTTTGATTCAGCTACTGAGCAAGAATCTATCTATCCTCCCTTAAATGTACAGAAGGATTCTGCCCCCATAGCTCTTGGAGTAAGTAGTTTCAAAGACTCACAATCCTCAGAGAAGAAATTCCTCTTCACCTTGGTCTTAAATTAGCACCCCTTAATTCTGAGACTCTACTTTCTGGTCCAAGATCCACCCATGATGGGAAACATCCTCTCAGCATTTATCCTCAGGGTTCAGTAATTTCAGTACACAAGTAGATCTCTGGGCTCTCAGGCAAGATTTATTATGTATTTTCGGAGCATAGCTTGGCATTGCAAACATGAAGAGCCATTAGGGAAATGAGTAGAGAGGTATAGCTTGGTATGGGGACATGTCAGCCATTGGAAGAGTGGGTAGATCGGCATAGCCTGGCATGGGGCATTTGGTTCATTGGGAGAATGGGTGGACGTTGTGCAAGGCATTGGAGGATGGGTAAGTGAGCATAACGTGCTGTGGGAAATGAAGGATCATAGGAATATATGGAGTTGGAAACCCAAATTTAGAATCCACCTGCCATCTTAAAGGGTTCATGGTTCAACAAAAATCCACACCATTCACTCTGTTTTCTCCACAGATGTTGCCTGACTGTTCACTAGAAATAGTTCCTATCTATCCCATTTTCCCCCTTAATATCATGAAAATTTGGATCAATCACTTTTCCTTCAAAGTTCCTGGCAATAGAATACAAGGTTGTGCAACCCCCCAACAAAATGGCCCAGACACAGTATGATAAATCCGCCACCCTGACTCTCCCCTGTCAATTCTATGAAGGGGGAGGATGTTGAGAACAGGGAGAGATGGGAATAATATCACTCTGTTTGGGGTGAGGAGTAAGTGTGGCAGGGTTGAGTTGAGAAATGGGGCTCTGGTTAGCGAGTGATTATTAGGGGTCTGGGGGGGAGAGATAGTTGGTTGATCAGTGGTGAATTGGTAGGGGGAGGTCAGTTTAACAGTTTCCCAGAAACTAGAGAAGATTTTAAATCCTCAAACCTTTCCTGGGTATTTATGAAGTTCAAGTCAGTCAGCACCCTTGAATTTTCTGATTTAATGGACTCTTTCAGAGGGTTCCAGGTGGAGGGGGTTCCAGGCCCATCCACAAATTCAGCTTCCTGGCCCATTCCCATGGAGTCAGCGGTATTACAGATTCCACGTGTTTCTTTGCACAACTTCAGGCTATGCTTGTCCATCAGCTGTCCAGGAAAAAATGAGGACTGCAGATGCTGAGATCAAAGTCAAAAAGTGTGGTGCTGGAAAAGCACAGCCGGTCAGGCAGCATCTGAGGACAAATCCTGATGAAGAGCTTATGCCCAAAACGTCGATTCTCCTGCTCTTCAGATGCTGCCTGACAGGCTGTACTTTCCCAGCGCCACACTTTTTGACTCCATCTGCTGTCTGGCCATTAGCATTATTAGATTAGATTAGATTACTTACAGTGTGGAAACAGGCCCTTCAGCCCAACAAGTCCACACCGACCCGCCGAAGCGTAACCCACCCATTCCCCTACATTTACCCCTTACCTAACACTACGGACAATTTAGCATGGCCAATTCACCTGACCTGCACATCTTTGGACAGTGGGAGGAAACCGGAGCACCCGGAGGAAACCCACGCAGACACGGGGAGAATGTTCAAACTCCACACAGTCAGTCCCCCGAGGCGGGAATTGAACCATTATATGGCCCATTTTGGTGAGAGGTTGCAGTGTTAACGTGTCTCACCTCTTAAATGTCCTAACATACATTACAATTATACATAACAATGAAGGAGTGTTCATCAGCATAATTTAGGTAAGAAGGATGTTGAGATTCTATCATATGTTACTGATTACGATTTATTTGTCCTGAATTGATAATACCAATCTTAAATGTTTAATCTTTACATATTTATATATTTAAATAGCTTTGTAAACATCGTAACACTTGTTAATCAATAATCTCACTTTGAATATTGTATAACAATGATAAATGAGCAACAATATTACCATTACCATTCAAACAAAATTGAGCAGAAGTGTTTTCAGGAAAGATAAAGGAATCGTATCTGTCTTCCACTGCTTAATGTGAATAATTGGTCATGTTTAAACCAATTGCAGTAGTATAAGCTTAATCTTTTTTTGGAGAGGTTCAGTAACAGAGTGTGATGTACTTTTTGGCAAAAATAAGAATAATGATACCTTGTTGAGCTCTTGCAACACTGAAGTTTGCATTCTGCAGTAACTTAGCAATAACTGATTCAATATCTTCACCAACATATCCAGCTTGTGTTAGACAAGTACAGTCACAGATAGCAAATGGTACATCCAAGCACTTGGCTAAAGTCTGAGCCAACAATGTTTTCCCTATGAAAACACAACAAAAGATAGGACAGTGAAATAAAACTATCAATAAATAAGAACATTTCACAAATATGAAAATCTCTTTGGAGATGCAGCTGGTTAGAATGTCTTGTGATCTCTTCCCACAATCTGCTTATAAAGAGTGCAGAATTCCTTTCTCATTCCAACTGCTTAACCAAGACCTCCAGTGCAACATCAGGCAAGCTTGGCACATACACCTGGCCATCATCTGCCAATGTTACAACTTCTAAACATGATTTATGCCTAAAGCTCCACTTGAAACTACAATGCTCCCCACCCACATATTTAATAAGTATGAGCTTTCTTTAAATACTTCAATCCATTCCCCATATCAGGCTTCCCCCTGCTGTGTGCTTTTGCTGAAGTCTCTGGCCATAGTCTCTGAAAATACCTGATTTTGGAAGCAAGCAATCTCAAGCCTGGTTAATGTTTTTGGATGGTAGATTAATTGGTTTATGATAAGGCTCTTGATTTTATTGAATGAATGATTTTACTGTCACGTGTATTTTACAGTAAGAGAAACAGTAAAATACAGAGAAAAACTTTTCTACTATTGCCATGATCCAGCACCATTTTGAATAGTTTTAAGATCAAGAAAACACAAAGAGTGCAACCGTTCTCAGGCAGCTCATCATCAAAGATGCTTGTGCCAGCATCCCTCCTCCACTGCCTCACTGCCATCTACACCAGACCCAAATAATATTGAAGCCACTACCCTTCAGGTACCATCTTTCACTGCTGGCCTGATTTTCCTCCATCACTGCCTTGCTGGCCCCTGCACCTGGCCCTCCAATGTCAGAGTTGCATCTTGCGCCACTGGGTCAATCTCATCAATATCGCTGTGATATCCTTCCATCACCGCCAGTATCAAACTCAAACAGCAATGAAGTTACCAATCCTCAGGCGTCATCTTTCACTGCTGGCCTACCTCACTGATGTCGCCTCTGCCAATGTAGCAGCCATCGATTCCAGTGCCAGGTCCCGTGCTCACCTGATTGTAGCACTGTGAAAATTAAATGTCTCCACATACCATTCTAACAAAGGTATGAATGATTTATTTCAATTAGGTTACTGTCTTAGATAAACAGACGACAAAGGAGTTTAATAGGAGCATAATAATATATTTGTAACTAATATTGTGAGTAAATGTCGACCTACTGTGACATTGCAAAGAAATGAAAGATTTAATTTCAATCCTGATGTGAAATTGGAAATGACATTTTGCCTTGGATTATTCTCTCCAATATTTACTTCTGAAATTGTAAATTCAGATTCCATTCTTTGAGCATGTAGATAATCTGACATTTCTGGGAATGCTGCACTATGTTTTAGATGAAATATTAAAAAGTGGTCCATCAATAAATTCCAATGATTTGGGTTTTTATGAAAAATCCTCACAATACCATTCAAAATACAACAGAAAGTGAATACAACATGCTTCCCTCAACTATACCATCAAAAGCAGATTAATGGATCATTCTTCTTCGTTCCGATCTGGGATGTTACCAGGTTCAAAAGTGATTGCTTTGCTTACACTCCAAAGTAATTAACTGGATGTGAAACTTTTCCATTGCTATGAGTGTGATGACACTCATACAAATGCAACTTTTTCAAGGTACATGCCAGATTGATTTTTATTCAAGCTTGATATTAACCTACATTTAGAGGCAAATATCTTTATGCTATGTTGAGCCCACTGAAACAAAAGATAACATTCAACTGATAGCATAATTAGAAATGTATTTCTGAAACTATTGAAACTCAATCATACCTGAGCCAGTGGGACCAAGCAGTATGATATTACTTTTGTCTAGATGAACAGAGTCATGATCAGAGTCAAAATTCTTGCGGAAACCTTTCCTTGATAGTGAATGTTGCGATAAATAAGATGAGGGTGAAATCAATCCTGTTAATTGAAGCAGTTCTGTTGGAAAGATATAGATGAGTACTTGTGTAAAAAAAATTCGTAGCAATGCTTTTCATGTTGCTTTGATATTCTGGCAAAAAAATCCTCAATCTAGCAATTAATCTATAAATGAAGTATAAGATGGAATTATAAATTGAATTTTTCTTGTGTATGGTGAGATGCTCAATTGCATAATCTATAGAAACAAGCACTGAAAATGTAGTATTAATACATACACATTCATTGTTTTGTAGGCATTAAACTGATTCAACTTGCTAGTCCCTGTTATCACAGTGTGTATTCACTGCTACATGTATTGCAGATTGGAGCTGCATATCTGCAAGGCACTCAATACCACAAGTGACGTGCTATGTAAGAGCATAACCAGGAAGCATGTTGCAGCTGAAATAAGTGATGGAGAGTTCTTTGTGACCAGATTCTGTGGACTAATGTTCTGAAGAATGGCACAACATGCAATAGGACAGGCACAACGGTTTTCTTACACTGTGCTTGAGACTTTGGTACAGGTCATAGAGATGACGAGAGACATTCTGCATTTGCAGGTGGACAAAAAGTATTTGAGGCATGTAGCCAATTGGCAATGGGAGCAAGTAGCAAAGCTCAATGCAAGCAGTATAGTTCTTAGAATATGAACATGACAATTTTTTAAAAATCTGGTATTTGTTGCAAAAGAGAGTTCAAAACTCAAATGGGATATCTTAGCAGCTGTACCACTAACCTCATCATCCAATCAAGTCACTTAACCTTGTCACTCACCCAACAATAATCTCTATCAATAAAGATGCGTTCCCAATATTTATATGTTCTGATGTACCAGTCATACACTCAGCAATCCTCATACTCTTGATTCACGGCTCACACATACTGACAGTTGTTCAATCAGATCAACTAAACATAATGCAGGTGACTCACTGCCACACTACAGGCTGAATTTTCTGTTTTTTTCAGATAAATTCAAGCTGTTTCATGTTTAGTGGAGTGACTCTTGCTGTGAGGCTGTGAGGTTTCTTACCGAATCTTACAAAATTTGCCCCATTAATTTACTGTTGTCAGCTGCATGGTAAGTGTCATGTCTGATTTCCACCCCATCTTACCACATGCTGTTTCCAGAACAATGCACCCACACTGGACCTAGAACTGAATGGCAACCCTGGCACAGGTGTCATCTTTAAAAACCCATTGTGCACCTGGAAATGCCCAGGAAAGGTCATACACAGTCAATGGTAGTGCTCTGCAGAGTGTTGCCGAACAAAGACACCTGGGGGTTCAGGTGCACACTTCCTTGAAAGTGGAGTCACAGGTTGACAGGGAAATACCCTGGCAGTCCAGAGGTGCCCTGCAGGGTTTTTGGCATTTGCCCTGGACATGGCAGACATGGGGAAATCAACAACCTATTTTGTGAACTGGAGCTCCTGCTGGATGGGGAAGTGCACTGGGGGAACTTCCTCTTCCTCCAAAACCAACATGGCCAGCCTGGTTCAAGTTTGCCACCTGGGTAAAGCAGTCTGAGCCAACTGAAAGAAAGCCCAGCAATTTAGGAAGTATGTTAATAGCCTTCTCCATACTGTCCAATACCACACACTCACTCTATCTCTGCTACTGTACCTACCTCTCACCAGGGTCAATACTCTACCACTCTTGTTATTGCCTGCAACATCTTCCCCACTCGTCCTCACCCACATTAATCCCTGGCACCACTAATCCTGGAATCCCTCTGCACTGACTAATCACTCACATCTCTCCTCCACCACAAACATTAAGAGCTGTGCCATCCACTTGCTTCTTCCTCTCTTTCATTCCATGTGTAAATCAGCCCACCATCAGCCTGAAAAGGTAAAGACGGATTCTGCATTGGCAGTCCTTTGGTTCCTCATCTCATAACTGAAAACAATCCTGACCATCCTCAGCAGGAACTGGACTAGTATTGGAAACTGCCCTTGACTTACTGCTCCAAAGCCCCTGAGTGAAGGCTATACCGTTGACTTGACTGAGGCCTGCAGAAAACTATGACTTTACTTTAGATAAACGTGAGGTGTTGCAGTTAGGCAAGGCAAACCAGGAAAGGACATACACAGTCAATGCCCTGCAGAGTGTTGCCAAACAAAGACACCTGGGGGTTCAGGTGCACACTTCCTTGAAAATGGAGTCACAGGTTGACAGGGTAGTGAAGAAGGCATTTGGCATGTTTGCCTTCATCAGTCAGAACATTGAGTAGGAGTTCAGATGTCATGTTGCTGGTGAACAAGACATTGGTGAGGCCACTTTTAGAAGACTATGTACAATTCTCATCGCTCTTCTATAAGAAGGACTTCAGAGGGTGCAGAAAACAGTTACAAGAATGATGCCAGGACTGAAGGATTTGAGTTATAGTGACATGCTGAATAGGCTGGGGCTTTTTTCCCCAATAAGATTCCACCCTATACTCTATCTTTCAGGGCACTTGTTGATGTAGGAAATTCCAAAACGGGAGCAGCAGCTTAACATAACATCTGTTATGATCTGTCTGTTTGCGTGATGGAATGTTGCACAATACTGTTTTGAGACTTTATATGGCTGTGTAGTGCATAAAAAAAAGATGAGGCGCAATTTAACCCCAATGCACTAGCAGTAGAAGCAGCATCCACTTTCATAGTGATCAGGAACAAGTCATTTTCTTTCCTTTCCTTTCATGTAACCTCTACTGTCACCCTGGACTAATTAGTTAATACATTCTCAAAATTAAATCTGAGTCATGCTTTTCTGATGTAACTACAAAGCTTTTTAATTTAAATGTCTCAAACAAAGCTGATTAAAAGTTTGTTGATTTTGCCGAGGCCAATTATTAATTTTACTATATTAAAGATCAAAAACCCCAAATGAAACTTACCTTTAGGTGAGCTGGCATATCTATTACCATACACATCAGTGTGCTGTGTGATTTCAGATGGAATGTTGTTGTTAAGTCGTTTGTAGTGATTGTAGACAGCCACTGACAGAACTTTCTTAGCTTCATGTTGACCAACAACATATTGATCCAAAAATCTATGGATCTGAAACCGAAGATATTTAACAAATTTATACAGCTGTCAAATACCAGGCCATTAAACTGGAAGCCGGATGCAAATGCTGTCATGGAAGTAAAATTCTGTGAATGCTGGAAATGTGAAACCAGCACAGAGAATGGTGGAGAAACTCAGCAGGTCTGGCAACAGCTGTGGAAAGAGAAACAATGTTAACGTTTTGAGTAAGGCATAACCCTTCTTCAGAAACCCCTTTGAACAAAACTAGAAATATCAGAAACATAGAGATCAATCAAAATTTAACAGCTGCAAGATAAATAATGTATTTACTCCATTTCACACTTTAGTGATTGGAACTAGGTGGATTTTACTGACCATGAGATCCTTGTTTGGGGTTGTTAACCTGGGCCAAACAGGGAGCCCCGGCTGAAAGATATTAACAGGGGATTCAGAGAGTCTCCTGACTTCAAGGACAGACTCCGAGCAGGCTGGCCACAGCCAGTGTACTGTGCACATCTAAGTAAAGGGTGACATTGTGACAGGACACCGGCTTAGATTAGATTAGATTACTTACAGTGTGGAAACAGGCCCTTCGGCCCAACAAGTCCACACCGCCTCGCCGAAGCGCAACCCACCCATACGTTTACTCCTTACCTAACTCTACGGACAATTTAGCATGACCAATTCACCTGACCTGCACATCTTGGGACTGTGGGAGGAAACCGGAGCACCCGGAGGAAACCCACGCAGACACGGGGAGAACGTGCAAACTCCACACAGTTAGTCGCCTGAGGCGGGAATTGAACCCGGGTCTCTGGCGCTGTGAGGCAGCAGTGCTAACCACTGTGCCACCGTGCCGCCCAATAGCTTCTACATAGTTATTTCATACCCAAATCAGCCAATCGAAATAACTCGCTGTCTATCTGCCAGATGGAGAAGCTTGTGGAAGGCTCCAGACAGGACCTGTTATTGAAAAACAGTAGGATTAGTGAACAGAATGTCTTTTTTTCATGATAATTAACACATACATAACATAGATGGGACAGAAATGGATAGAATTGTCATATTGCCTCCCTCAATCATCACCAGCTGGCTTCCCACTTTGGACCAGCATAAACACCAGGAGTTAGCAGACATACTCCAATGAACTAAAGTTCAAATGGAACAACACATAAAATAAAACTATGCTGCTTACTTCCTTTGGTGTCGGCAGATTCATTTGACATTCATTTTTATCAGTTGTGTACAACAATTCCACATCTTTGTAGCTGTTTGCAGGAGATTTCTTTGATTTCACCATCAAAAAAAAGTGTTGGCAGTTTTTGCACTTTACAAATGGTGTGGAATCTAGAAGAATACAAAAACACTTCAATACAGTATGGCATGGTCTGGATTTCAGTTTTGGTAAAGTTAAACCATTCTATGCTATCCCTTGGAGGAAGATGCTAAAAAGGATTTAGCAATCTATGTGGCATGGATTTCCATTTTTCCAATATCAGACTGAATGTAGTGCCAAGTCAAGGGCATCTCCTGGCACTGAGTATCAATGATCTTATTAACTGGGCCAAGCATCTAATCATAGTGAAGTATTCCCACAGGTGGAACATCAGGAAGTGAAGCAAGCTTTTTTATACTTGTAGTTATGCATGTGAACATTAAAAAAAGTAAAAACATGTAAATTTTGTTTTCATAATAGAGAAATTAAACATTTCACAAGTATAAAAGAGTGTATTTAAGGATCAGTGAGACTGTTCAACAGTAATTATGAACTTAGTGTGGCAGGTATATCTCAGTCACAACACATGTAATGGAATATTACATTGTCAAGGGTTTTTAATAGCGTGAGTACAGATGTACATGTAGAAGTTCTTGTCAGTTCATTGATTCCTACTTGATTGCTAACAAGGGAGCTTTCAACAGTGCACACTAGCGAAATATAGAATAACCAAAGATTTCTGGATTCCTGCATTGATCCGTGCATGCATGGATTCCATTTTTGCTGCAGATTTAGACAGGAAATGATACTGAATGCTAACAGTTTCACTGTCATTACATTTCAAGATTTAGGTCATTGCAAATGCAGAACATTGTGCTTATGGAAAGAATAGTTGTAAATCTGAGGGTTGGGAACAGCAAAGAGCCATTAAAATGTTAATAAAAAGAGTAAAGTAGCCAGGAATACAAAATAAGAGTGTAAGAGCTTTTACAAATATAAAACTAAAGTTGCCATGGTCTTACTGACCATAGCTGAAACTTTATTGCTGGAACAGCACAGCAGGTCAGGCAGCATCTAGGGAACAGAAGATTCGACGTTTCGGGCACATGCCCGAAACGTCGAATCTTCTGTTCCCTAGATGCTGCCTGACCTGCTGTGCTGTTCCAGCAATAAAGTTTCAGCTTTGATCTCCAGCGTCTGCAGACCTCACTTTCTCCTCTTACTGACCATAGGACTGCTCTCTCATTGGAGAAAGATAACTAGTTTAACCCAAGGGAGAGGTTGAGAAGGAGAATTTTTCATGGTAACATCAGCCAGTTTGGGAATTGAACCTGCACTGTTGGTGTCACTCTGCATCATAAACCAACTATCCAGCCAACTGAGCATTTCCTTAAGCTTAAACACACGAAGTTCCGGAACTCTCCAACAAACTTCGAGGCACCCTAATTCACATTCCTCGGTCACATAACAATCTAAATAAATAAAAATTGCACTAAAGCCAGACTTCAAAATTGTTATTTTAAAAAAATAAATCATCATAGCTACAGAAATACTTACTGGTTAATTGTTGCGTTTATACACATAGAAAATTCACTGGATACAAATTCAAAAACCAGAAACCCCAAATCACAACAAATAAGATGAAAAAAACTCGACATGCAAATCCAACAATTTACATCACTGTACTAAATTAACAACGTACAATTTCACAAATTTTTGTGGTGGGTCAGAAGACTGGTCGGAGTGTAAAAGGCAATAAAGATTTGGAGAAAATTAGAGTATGATACAAAGCTAGAAATATAAAAACAGGTATCAACAGTCTCTATAGATGTGTTATAAATCTTTTGTAGCTTGACTTTACATCTGAGAGTTTGAGTTCAAGATAGGATGGTTGAACAGAAGACAAAGTCAAGAACTGCCATCAAATTTAAGTTTCTGTAAAACTCTATTGAATTAAATACAACTGTATATGGTTATCTGAGAGGTACCAGATTCACAGCTTCTTGTTAGATTGTTCAGAGATGATTATCCACAAATGCTATGCTTTCACTCAAGTTCAAAGCTAATTTTTTATCAATCTCCCACCTTCAATGTAGCTACCTATCTGACTCACTTCATTCACACAGTGCTATTTATCTCAGCTGTCTGGATGGCTGGTTTGCAATGCAGAGTAACCTGGCATAAAATTCACAAAGAGGGGGAAAACAACAACAATGAACCCTCTGTAGAATGTGGTGAGAATGGGGGTGGGAGGTGGGTTTTCCCAAAACTACGCAGAAAGTAGAGACTCTGCTGGGCTTTCTTGGCTATGGACCTGGTGTTGAGGGAGCAGGTGAGATTCTCCGCCAGGTGGACACCAAGACATTCGGTGTTCTTTATGATCACCACAGGGGAGCCGTCAATGTCCAGTGAAGAGTGGTCGCTCCATGCCCCCCTGAAGTCAACAACATCTCTTTCATCTTGTCCACGTTCAGAGACAGGTTGTTTGCTCTGCATCAGTCTGTTAGCCACTGCACCTCCTCTCTGTACGCTGACTTGTCTTTCCTGCTAATGAGACCCATTACAGTCATATCATCAGTGAACTTATATAATCCAAGCTGTGCATTGCTGCACAGTCATGTGTCAGCAGGGTGAACAGCAGTGGTCTGAGCACATAGCCCTGGGGGACCTCCGTGCTGTGTGATGGTTTGAAGATGCTGTTCCCGATTTGGACTGACTGAGGTCTCCCAGTCAGGAATTCCAGGATCCAGTTAGAGAGGGAGGTATTTAAGCCCAGCAGAATCAACTTTCCAATCAAGAGTTGAGGAATGATTGTGTTGAATGCAGAACTGAAGGCTATGAACAGTAATCTGATGTATGCATGTATTGAATGAGCTGACAGGGGAATTGGTGGAGGCTGGTACAATTACAACATGTAAAAAGGCATCTGGATGGGTATATGAATAGGAAGAGTTGAGGGATATCGGCCATGTGTTGGCAAATGGGACTAGATTAGGTTAGGATATTTGGTCGGCATGGACGAGTTGTACTGAAGCGTCTGTTTCTGTGCTGTATATCTCTATGACTCTGTGACTCTATGGCCTGCTTTCTGTGGCTGAGGAAATCCTCCCATAGACATTGTGGCTCCAGACCCTCCAGAGGAACCTTCATTGCCAGAAGAAAATCTAAGCGTATATCAAGAACAACACCAGGAAATTTGCATTGCACTCATCAACTTAATTAACGCCTCGCACTCTGGAATGTGAGATTCTGTGGATTGTGCTCTAAAGTTTTGAATGTCCATTCAAAATCCCGCAACTACTTCCTAATTCCTACTTCTTGCATGGAAAATCTGAAACAGAACACCTTCAAAATCCAGACTTGTGACAAACAAGACTGATAGTCCCCAGAGTATTTTAAAATCTACATGACAGTGGCTTTTTACCTCATCAAAGTCTGACTGACCTCTCATGTGAGCATTAACTACCTCCTAGATTTAAATTTGGTTACCTTCATGCCAAGATAAACTGACCACCACAGACACACATGATCTACAGTTCACAGATAATTGCAGTACCATTGCCCACTGAGCTCCAGGTTTATGAGCCACTTCTGATCTCTTCAGTTCTGCATTTAAGAAGCAAGCCTGTTCCTCAACATTGCATAACAAAATTCATAGCAGCCCACTTCTGATCAGTATTCCACCTCTCATACATATTGAAGAAAAATGTCTGGAATAAGTTGCTTACGTAAGAGTCATAGAGCTACAGAATAGTAGTGCATGGAAACAAACCCTTCGGTCCAACTCGTCCATGCTGACCTGATATCCTAAATTAATCTAGTCTCAATTGCCAGCATTTGGCCCATTTCCCTTTAAACCCTCCTGATTCATATACCCATTCAAATGACTTTTAAATGCTGTAATTATACCAGCCTCCTCCACCTCTTCTGGCTCATTCCATACACACACCGCCCTTTGTAGGAAAAAGTTGGTCACTTTTAAATCTTTATCCTCTCATCTTAAACCTATACCCTCCAGCTTTGGATTCCCCTATCCTGGGAAAAAGACCTTGGCTATTTACATATCCATGTCCCTCATGATTTTATAAACCTCTATAAGGTCACCCCTCAGTCTCCAATGCTCCAGGAAGATTGATCCCAGCCTATTCAGCCTCTGCTTATAACTCAAACTCTCCGCCCTCAGCTACATTCCTTTAAATCCTTTCTGAACTCTTTCAACTTTATCATAGATACCTACTTCCTACACATTGTCAACACATCTCTCTAGGAGCCAACATTGACAGGAAGATTCAACTTGTAAGCCAGCTGCAGCAATGAATACATGACAACAAAGACTTCCATAAGTTAATATAAGTCCTTGATTACATAGCAGTTGTCATTTCCACATTTCTTTACAGAGTTGTTTATTTAAAATAATGATGAAAAAGGTTAGACCAGATCTAAAAGTTGAAGTTCTAAACTGGAGAAAGGCCAATTTTGACGGTATTAGGCAAGAACTTTCAAAAGCTGATGGGGGCAGATGTTTGGGGGTAAAGGGTTGACTGGAAAATGGGAAGCCTTCAGAAATGAGATAACGAGAATCCAGAGAAAGTATATTCCTGTTGGGGTGAAAGGAAAGGCTGATAGGTATAGGGAATGCTGGATGACTAAAGAAATTGACAATTTGGTTAAGAAAGAGAAGGAAGCACAGTGCTGGGTCCTCTACTTTTTGTCATTTACATAAATGATTTGGATGAGAGCATAAGAGGTACAGTTAGTAAGTTTGCAGATGACATCAAAATTGGAGGTGTAGTAGACAGCGAAGAGGGTTACCTCAGATTACAATAGGATCTGGACCAGATGGGCCAATGGGCTGAGAAATGGCAGATGGAGTTTAATTCAGATAAATGTGAGGTGCTGCATTTTGGGAAAGCAAATCTTAGCAGGACTTATATACTTAATGATAAGGTCCTAGGGAGTGTTGCTGAACAAAGAGACCTTGGAGTGCAGGTTCATAGCTCCTTGAAAGTGGAGTTGCAGGTAGATAGCAGAGTGATGAAGGCGTTTGGTATGCTTTCCTTTATTGGTCAGAGTATTGAGTACAGGAGTTGGGAGGTCATGTTGCGGCTGTACAGGGCATTGGTTAGGCCACTGTTGGAATATTGCATGCAATTCTGGTCTCCTTCCTATTGGAAAGATGCTGTGAAACTTGCAAGGGTTCAGAAAAGATTTACAAGGATGTTGCCAGGGTTGGAGGATTTGAGCTATGGGGAGAGGCTGAACAGGCTGGGGCTGTTTCCCCTGGAGCGTCAGAGGCTGAGGGGTGCCCTTATAGAGGTTTACAGAATTATGAGGGGCATGGATAGGGTAAATAGGCAAAGTCTTTTCCCTTGGGTCGGAGTGTCCAGGACTAGAGGGCATAGGTTTAGGGTGAGAGGGAAAAAATATAAAAGAGACCTATGGGGCAACTTTTTCACACAGAGGGTGGCACGTGAATGGAATGAGCTGCCAGAGGAAGTGATGGAGGCTGGTACAATTGAAACATTTAAGAGGCATTTGGATGGGTATATGAATAGGAAGGGTTTGGAGGGATATGGGCCAGGTGCTGGCAGGTGGGACTAGATTGAGTTGGGATATTTAGTCGGTATGTACAGGTTGGACCGAAGGGTCTGTTTCCGTGCTGTACATCTCTATGACTCTGTAAAAGTGCAAGAGAAATTCCATTAGGAAATTGCTAGGTTTGTATGTTGGCTATATATCCCAATGATTGGTTGTTCAAATCAAACAACATATGACTATTAAGAAAATTAAAGGAACAGTACACGCCATATTCAACCAAACCATGCTTGCATAACCCAAAACAAAACCATCACTGTTGGTTGTGATTCTGCACTTGGACAGTGTTTGCTGAATAATTCTGATGGTTAAGACAATCAATGATGCTCATAATGTGGCTTAATTATGCTTGCTAGAAGTGGAAATCATTCATACACAATATTTTCAAGCCTTGTGCCTTTTCGAAATTACAGAGGAGCATGGAGAAACAGTTGTTCTTCGCTTTCTCCATGGCAATACCGTAGCCAATTAACTGACACACTTTTCTCCTGTATTAAAATAGTGTGCTTTTTTGAAATTTCTTATTCTCACATTTGGCTTGATGAGTGCATGCCTAAACTGTTTAGCAACATAATTGTACCTACATTCCTACCAATTCATATCATGTGAGTTGTTCTGATGTCTTTCATGCATGTAATAAGCTTTGCCTAAGTTAAATGAAACTTTAATTTTGAAATGTTATTGAGCATTTTTTTATTTTGAATTTTCAATTTATATTTTTGTAACTTTCTTATCTGATTTGTGCTGTTATAATTTTTGAATAAAAAGAAAAAGAAAACTTGCATTTCTTTTGTTTTCCTCCGATTCTCTCAGCGGTTATTTCACTGTTTATCCCCAGTATTTTCTTGTCTATTCACTTTAATTAATCTGCAGATAGGTTGTTTTTAATTCCTTTAGAAATTAATTAAAATTAATAGACAGAAGAAAATATTGAAATTAACATAAAGAACCATGGATGCTGGAAATTTGAAACAAAAGTTGAGAGTGCTGGTGAAACTCAGCAGGTCTGACAGCATCTTTTTTTTAGAATTATAGAATTCCTGCAGTTTGTAAGTAGGGTATTCGACCCATTGAGTCCAAACTAATCCTCTGAAGGCCAACCCACCTCAACCCACTTCATTACCTTAACTCTGTAACCCTGCATTTACCATGGTTAATTCATCTAAGCTGCATAGCTTGGACACTATGGGCAATTTAGCAGGGCCAATGCACATAATCCGCTCATCTTTAGACTGTGGGAGGAAAGTAGGGCATCCTGAGGAAACCTAAGCAGACCCAGGGAGAATATGCAAACTCCACACAGAGTACCATCCGAGGATGGTGCTGTGAGGAGCGGTGCTAACCACTGAGCCACAGAGAGAAAAACAAAGTTAACATTTAAAGTCCAGTGAGTTTTCATCAAAACTAAAAAGTTGGATCAGAAAATATTGAAATGTCTTTCTCTCAGTCTTCTACTTCTTTTTCTATCAGAACTCTCACATGCTCCATTGTTGCCAAATGCTTCTCTCCATTTTGTTTCCAAGATTTCATATCTCTCCCTTCTTCCTTCTCCTTCCATTTTTCTCTCTCTCTGCCACATGTCCCTGCTACATGCTCCACCAATGCTTTGCACCTTTCTTTTAAGAAGGGCGAGGACACGGCTGCTGTTATAATTGGTCATAATATGACCTAGGGCTAGGAAAAGAGCAGCAAGGGCTGAATGGGAGAAGCAGAGGGACTGAACAAAGAGACTTGCAGAAGGGTCAGAGACGACAGGTCTCAGCATGGACAGAATGTATTAGCCAATTTACTCATGGTAAGATTGCACAAACAGCAATGAAATAAATGGCAGATCATGTTTTTTAAGACACTGATTAAAAGGATAAATACTGACAAAGACAATGAAAGAATTCTTTTTTTCAAATAATTCCATGAGATATTTTATCAAGATCTTATGCAATATTAGGAATAATAGATGGTGTGTGGCGCACGTCCAACATGCAATGAACATGCGTATGCCACCCAATATATAGAATACTTATCTGCAAAAATTACTTTTATTTTTACAAGATCTTACACAATGTTTGGAGTTAGCTGGGTTGATTGGCAATAGTGATAGCACAGTAGAGCTAACAGTACAAGCTACTTTTCCTAGACTTACACGTGATGGCCTCCATGAGCATACTTTGACTTCCACATTTTGGACAGCATAACTTCTCATTTCTTTTCCCAAAAGACTTTTTTATCTGTTGACATGTTACCTTCATTCCATTTTTATGAGTATCCTGTTAAAATGAATTGAAAATACAAAGTAACTCTGATTTTACCTCAGAATATGAATCAGGTGAGCACAGAGTAAGGCAGCTGGGTGGCACACGTAATTTTAACATCCAGGGTCTCATTTCTCTTTGTTTGATGATCTGCCCTCAGGTTCATGTTGGAACTTGAATGATCTCCCCCCACTTTATATCAAAAGGAGGGAATTTACCTCATACACGGTGTTGCAGCCCTGGCTTCCACTTTCTATGGGAAGGATGCTTCGTAATATTTTGGCAAAACAGATAGGCAGAAGGGTATGGTCAAAGTTAACCAACAAGGTCATTGTCACCAGCATTATTGCAGGACCTGATGTTTCATATCCAAAAAAAGTTCAACAACATTTTCAAAGCAGCAAGGCAGGGATGAGGATATTGTTCTTTATATCACCAGCTGTCTCAACAGCACAGGATGACACTGCTTTCTGTCTCTTCTCAGTACCAGTTTGAATATTTCCTTCCCCATCATGTAATATCACAAACAGTCAGAACTTCCCTTTGTATTCACCTGCTGACATTCATTTAGTTATGTTTATTCCACACATTCACAATCTACAGGAGCCCCGAATATCGCCTCCTTTCTTCACAATTGATTCAGTAATTTCACTTCTCGTTTTGTACAGAGGAGTGAGCAAGGTGAGAAGAACCCCAAGACAGGCAATCTGCATCACTAAGAGGAGCTGGTGAGGTAACGACTCAGAACAGTCTGGAAGGTAGAGGCAACATAGACAAGATAAGGATGAAGTTTAGCAAGGTTAGATGGAATATATTTTAAAACAAGACGCCTGAGGAGTAAGGCAGATATGCTGAAGGCACAGATGAGTATTTTGGAGTTTAGCTGTGACCATGACTTGGCTGGTAGATGGGCAGGTCTGGCAATGCTACATTACTGTTTCTGGGGTTTTCAGGTGAGATGGCAGGGGATCTCAATATTGATTATGAAATCAATTATAGCAGTGAGGATGGATGAGGTCTTGGAAGAATCATCAAATTTGGCCGTTTAGTGGAAGTAAAAACACAGATTGAGCAAATATGTGCTGTTGAGTGTGTACGTTTTGCACCAAACTATCAGGGAGAGGTTTGAATATATGATGAACTTTCAGAAAAGCTTAAGAATAATGATACAGTCGAGTACGGGATTTTAACAGCTCAAGTATTAATTGAGTTACTGTGCAAGGTAAAGATAGAGTAAAGTTCTTCAATTGCATCCGCGACAATTTTATTTTGGTTGTATGTACAAAGCCCAACAAGGGAGGGGGAATGTTCTAGAATGAGCTGGCTGGAGGGTGAACTGGGAGGAGGATTCAGAGGTGCTTTGGTGTGATTTGGACAAGTTGAGTGAGTAGGCAAATGCATAGCAGATGAAGTATAGTGTGAATAAATGTGTGCTTATCCTTTCTGGTCACAAAAACAGGAAGGCAAGTTATTTTCTGAATGGGGATAGATTGGGAAAGGGACAATAAAACCAATGTTTCCCTGTATGTCTATTGTTGAAACTATTCTCATTCCATTTTCCTGCACTTGGCCCATAGCCTTACATAGTTTTTGAATGTTTTGTGTGTTTCTGCCTCTAATATTGCAGTGGTAAATTCCAGATTCCCACCATCGTCTGAATGAGAAAGCTTTTCCTCACATCCCTGTAAGCCTTGGGCTGCTTACTTTAAATCTGTTCACTGGCCCCTTGATGGACAGAAAAAAAAAATGGCAACTCAAAGGGCTTATCATAAAAATACATAAAGTGTAGAATTAGGCAATAAATAGAACAGCTTGAATTACAAATTGAAGTCAGGACCAAAGCAATATTTAGCAAGAGGATAGCATGGTATAACGGGTTGACTATACCTCAATGCTAGAAATAGCTTGAGGAGCATGTATATGAGGAACTGTGTCTGTGTCATTAGGTCACATGGAATTCGGATTTGAGTATGTAAGATTTCAAAGGTTGTCTTAATTCTCAGACCTTGTATGATGTTAAGTTTAATAATGCCTACTAAAATTGTTTTACAAGAGTGTAAGCCTGATCTTACAGCAGTTAGTATGCCAATTAAAGAAAATGGGGATTGAGATATGGACACAGAGTGGACACAACAGTTAGGATTACTGTCTGTGAGAATGTTCACTGCAAACTCTGACCATATGGTAATTTCTATATAACATCACAGCTTAGTAGTGAAGGAAAAGGAGAGTCCTATTTTGTGGGATTTTCTAGTTGAATTGCTTAAAATTTCAGCATTAAAGAAGATAATAAAACCAGATACTCTTTATGTATCAAGATTGTACCAGCAAAAGGTAAAATATAAAATCACTGTCATACCTTTTTGTTCCATGGATTACCTTTATCACAGTCTTCATCCTTTTTGCTAAATATAGGAGTTACGGAAAATGTTCTCATTGGGCTACATGCTGGCTTATGGATCAGTTCACAAGATGTTGCTGCTATGGCTAGAAGTTTGGTAGCAGGCACTAAAACTTGGCAGGCTATGAACAACAAAAGATTGAAGCACTCAGAGCGTGTCTTCTGTTCATTTTGAGTCTAGGAGCCTCAACATTAAGTTGTTTTTTTTCTTTTGAAAAAATGTCTTAAACCTTGATTTTTAACCTAGAGCAGGAATTGGAAGGATAGGAGTGAAGCAGGAGGCAAATGACCCCTTCCAAAGCCTTAGACACGTTGATCGTAACTTTGTATCCTCCCCTATGGAGAGTTGGGGGCAGTGGACATTTAATTGGGCTGGTCCATGGTGGTTGGGAACCTAATTACCTTTAAAGCACCACACCAATTAAATCCAATCCAAGAAAGCTCATGGCCAGTCTTCCCACGCAAACAACAATTAAGGCCCTTACATTTGCAATTAATGCCCACTTAACAGCTTCATTCTGCTGCCCATCAGCAAGCAGTGGGTTGATCATACATCTAGCACGGTGGCACGGTGGCACAGTGGTTAGCACTGCTGCCTCGCAGCGCCAGAGACCCGGGTTCAATTCCCGACTCAGGCGACTGACTGTGTGGAGTTTGCACGTTCTCCCCGTGTCTGCATGGGTTTCCTCCGGGTGCTCCGGTTTCCTCCCACAGTCCAAAGATGTGCAGGTTAGGTGAATTGGCCATGCTAAATTGCCCGTAGTGTTAGGTAAGGGGTAAATGTAGGGGTATGGGTGGGTTTCGCTTCGGCGGGTCGGTGTGGACTTGTTGGGCCGAAGGGCCTGTTTCCACACTGTAATCTAATCTAATCTAATCTAATCTAATCTAGCATGATAAACAAAGCCAGGCGTATTTACTGCTGGGGCCCCCAGGGTACTGGTTCTTTATTCAATGGTACTCAGTGCCTGAAAGGACAAGCAACAGGAAGGATGCGTGGAAGGACATTGCTGAAAGCAACCTTGCTGAAAGCCTCCTCCATCCTTCCCAAATACCTTTACCTGTGACACTGTACCAAGTTGGAGCCTTCCTTGATCAAAGCCAGTGTGGACCCAGCACCAATCCTTATGGCACTCCACTGGTCACAGGCATCCAATGTGAAAAACAAAATCTCCACCACCACCCTCTGTCTTCTACCTTTGAGCCAGTTCTGTATCCAAATGGCTAGTTCTCCCTTTATTCCGTGAGATCTAACCTTGCTAATCAGTCTCCCATGAGGAACCTTGTCAAATACCTTACTGAAGTCCATATAGATCACATCTACAGCTGTGCCCTCATCAATCCTCTTTGTTACTTCTTCAAAAATCTCAATCAAGTTTGTGAAACATGATTTCCCATGCACAAAGCCATGTTGACTATCTCTAATCAGTCCTTGCCTTTCCAAATACATGTATATCCTGTCCTTCAGGATTCCTTCTAACAACTTGCCCACCACCAACATCAAGCTCACTGGTCCATAGTTCCCTAGCTTGTCCTTACCACCTTTGTGTGGGTGGCACGGTGGCACAGTGGTTAGCACTGCTGTCTCACAGCGCCGGAGACCCGGGTTCAATTCCTGCCTCAGGCGACTGACTGTGTGGAGTTTGCACGTTCTCCCCATGTCTGCGTGGGTTTCCTCCGGGTGCTCCGGTTTCCTCCCACAGTCCAAAGATGTGCAGGTCAGGTGAATTGGCCATGCTAAATTGCCCGTAGTGTTAGGTAAGGGGTAAATGTAGGGGTATGGGTGGGTTGCGCTTCGGCGGGTCAGTGTGGACTTGTTGGGCCGAAGGGCCTGTTTCCACTCTGTAATGTAATCTAATCTAATCACCTTTCTTAAATAGTGGCACCACGTTAGCCAACATCCAGTCTTCCGGCACCTCACCTGTGACTATTAATGATACAAATGTCTCAGTAAGAGGCCCAGCAACACTTCTCTAGCTTCCCACAGAGTTCTAGGGGGCACATGATTAGGTCCTGGCAATGTATCCACTTTCAAGACATCTAGCACTTCCTCCTCTGTAATATGGACATTTTTCAAGATGTCACCATTTATTTCCTTACATTTTATATCCTCCATGTCCTTTTTCACAGTAAACACTGATGCAAAATACTCATTTAGTATGTCCCCCAACGCCTGCAGCTCCACACGAAGGCTGCATGTTATTCCAGTACCGATAGGGATAAAGCATAGGTCAGTTCTGAAACTATTTAAAGAGTAATTTGCCTGATATTGCAATTAATTGTATTCATATCAAGAAAGTTTTAATTATATTAAACATAAGAGCCTAGAACTGGTGCAGATCAAAACCGACTTTACATAAATTGCTATGGAATTGAGCTAAAGGGAGAGGTTGAGTAGGCTAGGGATGTTTTCCCTGGAGTGTCGGAGACTGAGGGGTGACCTTATAGAGGTTTATAAAATCATGAGGGGCATGGATAGGATAAATAGACAAAGTCTTTTCCCTGTGATGGGGGAATCCAGACCTAGAGGGCTTAGATTTAGGATGAGAGGGGAAAGATATAAAAGAGACCTAATGGGCAAATTTTTCACGCAGAGAGTGGTACGTGTATGGAATGAGCTGCCAGAGGAAGTGGTGGAGGCTAGTCCAATTGCAACATTTAAGAGGCATCTGGATGGGTATATGAATAGGAAGGGTTTGGAGGGATATGGGCCGGGTGCTGACAGGTGGGGCTAGATTGGGTTGGGATATCTGGTCAGCATGGACGAGATGGACTGAAGGATCTGTTTCTGTGCTGTACATCTCTATGACTCTATGAATGAGGACGTTACATAGAGATTTTACCCACGAAAACAGAAGTCTGACTAATCCTCCTGTGCTGTAACTATTCTATGATTCTATTATAGAGGATGCTTTTGTATTATATAAAGGATTGCAGTCTCTTTAACTCCGCCTTACACTCTGGGACACTTCCTACACACGTTAGTTTTGGTCATAATAAGTATGCATAATAAGTCAAAGATCACAGGAGTAGTTTCCATCTAAACAACGGTAAAGCATGAAATGTCAGTTTTGCAAGCAAATTAATAGTAAGCAGTACAGATGATCAACACGACTCTGCCATCTCGTCATTATTAAAATTGACAAACAAAAACAAAAGGACGGGATTCTAAACTACCTTTTGCTCCAACTGCAATGATTCCAAACATCGTCACCTGCTGTTAGGATCTCCCTATATTTGATGTTGTGACGGAGCTTTCAAAGCCATGGATTTAGCCATTGACAGCAGGAAGGAAAAAGAAAGACTCAGCACCAAAACAGGGTGAAAGACGTTTTCAGCGGCGTGGCTGTCAACGTAAACAAACGAATATGCCCCATCCTGTAGCACATGTTGCGTCAGCTCATTGAAAAACACATATCCACACATCTATGTGCATGATGCGCAGATACCTATCAAAAACAAATGGATACACATCTCAGTCCTGAGACCGAACAGGCCATTCTTCCTAATGGGATTCTGTTCTGCTTGATTCCTCTCAGTTTACGTTCAAATGTGATAATGCGGCGATTCCGATAAGAGTTGTGAAACTTCCCAAAGCTTCATTTGACCGCTTCCATCCAACCTGAACAGCTCCTGCTCTAGCATTTACTGATTCTGGGAACAAACCACTGTAACACTAAATTTTAAAACTGTCCAATCGTTTAATAAGGACATTGACAGTATTGTTGGATTTAAGCGATAAACTTTAAATACAAATTAAACAATCAGTAAACCTGTTAGCAATTATTACACACGTTTGAGTAGGCTTTATGTGTTCTACAAAGAATAGAAATGTTAAGTAGAAATTTGTAGAAATTGTATGCGCCACTGTTTATGTGACATGAGTTTCGGGGCGGCACAGTTATTGTTGATAACTGGATCCTCAGCTGTCCTTGTTAAAAACACAAGTATTATTGGAGTTCGCCGCTCAGGCTGTCTCCCAACGATGATTTCTCAAAGCCAGAGTCACTCATGTTGTCATTTGGGCTATCATACAGTAACAAACTTAACAAAAACTTTCATTATTATTAGTTTATTTTCAACGATCTTGTAGCAATCACCGAGTGATGGGGCTTGAGAACTAACCATGGGTTTTTGCTCTTTGTACAATGGGGGAAAAGTGAGGACTGCAGATGCTAGAGATCAGAGTCGAGAGTGCAGTGCTGGAAAAGCACAGCAGGTCAGGCAGCAGTCGAGGAGCAGGAGAATCAACGTTTCGGCCTTAAGCCTTTGATGTACAATGGACCAGTTTATAGTTTTAAGTTAATTTGAAGAATGAGAGACAAACTTTTTGAAACAAAGATTCTTAGGGGACTTGATAGGGTGAATATGGAAAGGTTGTTTCTCTCGGTAGGAGAGTCGAAAACCAGTGGACATAATCTCAGAATAAGTGGTTGGACATTTAAGACAGAAATTAGGAGAAATTTATTCTCTCAGAGATTATTGAGTCTGTGGAACCCGTTACCACATAGTGCTGCTATGGAGAGTCACAGAGCAGGGAAACAGACTTCATTCCAACTCATCCATGTGCAGGAGACATCCCAATCTGACCTAGTTCCATTTGCCAGCATTTAGCCTGTATGCCTCTAAACCCTCCCTTTTCATGTACCCATCCAGATGCCACTTAAATGTTGAGGGTGGTTTGTTAAATATATGCCCTTACTAATATGTAAGGGAATCCATAAGACAATAAGACATAGGAGTGGAAGTAAAGCCATTCCGCCCATTGAGTCTACCCTCCCATTTAATCAGAACAGAGCATTTCAACTCCAATTACTCGCACTCTCCCCGTAGCCCTTAATTCCTTGTGAGATCAAGAATTTATCAATCTCTGCCTTGAAGACATTTAACATCCCTGACTCCACTGTGCTCTGTGGCAATGAATTCCACAGGCCCACCACTCTCTGGCTGAAGAAATGTCTCATTTCCATTCTAAATTGACCCCCTCTAATTCTAAGACTGTGCCCACGGGTCCTAGTATTCCCGCCTAACGGAAACAAATTCCCAGTGTCCACCCTTTCTAAGCCATGCATTATCTTGAAATTTTCTATGAAATCTCTCCTCAACCGTCTAAACTCTAATGAATACAATCCCAGGATCCTCAGCCATTCATTGTAGGGATCAACTTTGTGAATTTTACACGCTCCAGTGCCAATATGTCCCTCCCGAGGTGTGGGACCCAAAATTGGACACAATAGTCTAAATGGGAGCTAACTAGAGCTTTATAAAGTCTTAGAAGCATATCGCTGCTTTTATATTCCAAACCTCTTGAGATAAATGACAACATTACATTTACTTTCTTAATCATGGCCTCAACCTGCAATTCAACCTTAAGAGAATCCTCGACCAGCACTGCCAGATCCCTTTGTACTTTGGCTTTATGAATCTTCTCACTGTTTAGAAAATAGTCCATGCCTGTATTTGTTTTTCCAAAGTGCAAGAGCTCGCATTTGTTCACGTTGAATTTCATCAGCCGTTTCCTAAACTGTCTAAATCAAAGGTTATTGGGAAGTGACAGGAAATTGGAGCTGAGGAGTATCAGATCAGTCATGATCTCATTGAATGCTGGAGCAGACTTGGGCTGATTTCCTAATTCTACTCCTTTATCTAATGGCCTTTAGACACAAGCAGCAAAATTTTGGATAATTTCAGGTTTTCAGAGGACAGCCAGGAAGAGTAGCCAAGAATGCATGAAATAGTCAAATGTAGAGATAACAAAGCTATGAGTGAGGGTTTTAGCTGCACATGAGCTGAGACAGGGACAAAATCAAATAAGGGAATTAGTATTAGTCATGACATGAATACATGGTGGAAGCTTATCTCAGGGTCAAATAACACATCCAGGTTGTGAACAGATTTATTTGGTCTCAAATTGCCAAAAAAATTGTCAGTGACTAGGGACCACAGTCAGTAACTAGGAAACAGAGTTCAGAGTAGCAGCAAAAGCAATGACATAAGACTTCCTATTAGAGTCATAGAGTCATAGAGATGTACAGCATGGAAATAAACCCTTCGGTCCAACCCATCTACGCCGACCAGATACCCCAACTCAGTCTAGTCCCACCTGCCTGCACCCGGCCCGTATCCCTCCAAACCCTTCCTATTCATATACCCATCCAAATGCCTCTTAAATGTTGCAATTGTACCAGCCTCCACCACTTCCTCTGGCAGCTCATTCCATACTTGTACCACCCTCTGCGTGAAAAAGTTGCCCCTTAGGCCCCTTTTATATCTTTCCCCTCTCACCCTAAATCTATGCCCTCTGGTTCTGGACTCCCCCACCCCAGGGAAAAGACTTTGTCTATTTATCCTATCCATGCCCCTCATAATTTTGTAAACCTCTATACGGTCACCCCGCAGTCTCCGACACTTCAGGGAAAACAGCCCCAGCCTGTTCAGCCTCTCCCCATAGCTCAAATCCTCCAACCCTGGTAACATCCTTGTAAATCTTTTCTGAACCCTTTCAATTTTCACATCTTTCCAATAGGAAGGAGACCAGAATTGCATGCAATATTCCAACAGTGGTCTAACCAATGTCCTGTACAGCCGCAACATGACCTCCCAACTCCCGTACTCAATACTCCGACCAATAAAGGAACGCATACCAAATGCCTTCTTCACTATCCTATCTACCTGCGACTCCACTTTCAAGGAGCTATGAACCTGCACTCCAAGGTCTCTTTGTTCATCAACACTCTCTAGGACATACTATTAAGCGTATAAGTCCTGCTAAGATTTGCTTTCCCAAAATACAGCACCTCACATTTATCTGAATAAAATTCCATCTGCCACTTCTCAGCCCATTGGCCCATCTGATCAAGATCCTGTTATAATCTGAGGTAACCTTCTTCACTGTCCACTACACCTCCAATTTTGGTGTCATCTGCAAACTTACTAATTGTACCTCGTATGCTCACATCCAAATCATTAATGTAAATGACAAAAAGTAGAGGACCCAGCACCGATCCTTGTGGCACTCCACTGGTCACAGGCCTCAAGTCTGAAAAGCAACCCACCACCACTACCCGCTGTGTTCTATCTTTGAGCCAGTTCTGTATCCAAATGGCTAGTTCTCCCTGTATTCCATGAGATCTAACCTTGCTAACCAGTCTCCCATGGGAAACCTTGTCGAACGCCATACTGAAGTCATACAGATCACATCTACCGCTCTGCCCTCATCAATCCTCTTTGTTACTTCTTCAAAAAACTCAATCAAATTTGTGAGACATGATTTCTCACGCACAAAGCCATGTTGACTATCCCTAATCAGTCCTTGCCTTTCCAAATACATGTATATCCTGTCCTTCATGATTCCCTCCAAAGACTTGCCCACCACCAACTTCAGGCTCACCGGTCTATAGTTCCCTGGCTTGTCCTTATCACCTTTCTTAAATAGTGCCGCCACGTTAGCCAACCTCCAGTCTTCTGGCACCTCACCTGTGACTATTGATGATACAAATGTCTCAGTAAGAGGCCCAGCAACACTTCGCTCGCCTCCCACAGAGTTCTCGGGTACACATGATCAGGTCCTGGGAATTTATCCACTTTCATGCATTTCAAGACATCTAGCACTTCCTCCTCTGTAATATGGAAACTTTTCAATATATCACAAGTTAGTTCCCTTGTCAAATGCCTTACTGAAGTCCATATAGATCACATCTACCGCTCTGCCTTCATCAATCCTCTTTGTTGCTTCTTCAAAAAACTCAATCAAGTTTGTGAGACATGATTTCCCACACACAAAGCCATGTTGACTGTCCCTAATCAGTCCTTGCCTTTCCAAATACATGTACATCCTGTCCCTCAGGATTCCCTCCAACAACTTGCCCACTACTGACGTCAGGCTCACTGGTCTATAGTTCTCTGGTATGTCCTTACTACCCTTCTTAAAGAGTGGCACCATGTTAGCCAACCTCCAGACTTCCGGCACCTCACCCGTGGCTATCGATGATAGAAATATCTCAGCAAGAGGCCCAGCAATCACTTCTCTAGCTTCCCACAGAGTTCTAGGGTACACCTGATCAGGTCCTGGGATTTATCCACCTTTATGCGTTTCAAGACATCCAGCACTTCCTCCTCTGTAATATGGACATTTTGCAAGGTGTCACCATCTAGTTCGCTACTTTCTATACCTTCCATATTCTTTTCCACAGTAAATACTGATGCAGATACTATCTGCCCCATCTCCTGCGGCTCCACACAAAGACCGCCTTGCTGATCTTTGAGGGGCCCTATTCTCTCCCTAGTTACCCTTTTATCCTTAATGTATTTGTAAAAACCCTTTGGATACTCCTTAATTCTATTTGCCAAAGCTATCTCATGTCCCCTTTTTGCCCTCCTGATTTCCCTCTTAAGTATACTCCTATTACCTTTATACTCTTCTAAGGATTCACTCGATCTATCCTGTCTATACCTGACATATGCTTCCTTCTTTTTCTTAACCAAACCCTCAATTTCTTTAGTCATCCAGCATTCCCTATACCCACCAGCCTTTCCTTTCACCCCAGCAGGAATATACTTTCTCTGAATTCTCGTTATCTTGTTACTGAAGTCTTCCCATTTTCCTATTTAATAGGAGGAAATTCCTGCACATGATTAATAACCAGGTGAGAAGAAAATCAATCTTTAATATAATCATTAATATGTCATCCTCTCCAAAAGAACCTAATCATGAATGTAACATCTTTTTCTCATGCAATGCTTTGCAATCTAAGGATCGATTCTCCAGCTTCACCATATATGCCATCATTGTTGGTATACATCTTCCCAGTGTGAATTAGTATTTACCTCATTAAATAAATGGTCCTATCTTCACCAATATTCAGTTATATTTCAAACTGTCTTAAAGGAAAGTTATAGGTTAAATGTCTAAAATTTTATTGTCAAGTTTACAATGAGTCCTTGATGCTTGGCCAGCATATTTAAACATTGGTTGGGCATTAAATAAAGAGAAAATAAAAGGGGAGTGGGGCTAGGTGGTGGGATTTTCTTTTTTAAATAGCCAGAATGTGAATTTATAGAGTCATTGAGATGTACAGCACAGAAACAGAGCCTTCAGTTTAACTCATCCATGCTCACCAGATAGTCTAAACTAATCTAGTCCCATTTGCCATCGCATGGCTCATATCCCTCTAAACCCTTCCTATTCATATACCTATCCAGATGTCTTTTAAATGTTGTAACTGAACCAGCCTCCACCACCTCCTCTGGCAGCTCTTTCCATACATGCACCACCCTCTGCATGAAAAAGTTGCCCCTTAGGTCCCCTTTAAATTTTTCCCCTCTCACCATAAACCTATACCCTCTAGTTCTGGAAAATAGCAGAAAGAAAGCTTGGATTTATAAAGCATCTTTCACAATTTCAGGATGTCCTAAAGTGCATTACAGTCAATGAGGTAATTGTAACATAGTCATAAGCCCTTCTGCCCCAACAAGTCCATCCAAATCCATTCCTCTATCCTATTACTCTACATTTACCCCTGACTAATGCACTAACTTACACATCCCTCAATTTTATGGGCAATTCACCTGACCTGCACATCTTTGAATTGTGGGAGGAAACTGGAGCACATGGAGGAAAACCACGCAAACATGGGGAGAATGTGCAAACTCCACACAGACAGTCACCTGAGGCTGGAATTGAAGCCAGTCCCTGCTGATGTGATGCAGCAGTGCTACCCACTGAGCCACCACGCCGCCCTAGTTAGATTTTAATGTGTCAAATACAGCTGACAACTTATACCCAGCAAACAGAAGTGAAATTGTGCAGATCATCTATTTGAGGTGTTGGTAGAGATATTGGTCACAGCTCTTCAGAGAACTTCCCCACTCTTGTTCTGAAGTATTGCCATGACATCTGTGATATCCAACTGAGAGCATAGATGACGCCTTAGTTTAATATCTTGTTCAAAAGAGGCATATCTCCAGTACTGTGGTGAAATATTTGCCTGGAACATGCTACAGAACATGAATTCACAACTTTCTGAGGTGGCGAGCATGACTAACTCATATCTGAAAAAAAAGGCAAAGAGTTGCAACAGGTGCAAACATTCTGACTGTGGTGTAAAAGAAATTTAGAACAATAAAAAAGATGCTAGTTTGTGAAATGACCATGACATCCAGGCCTCAGTGTATGATGTGTAAAAAGAAACTGGAATAGATTCAGGTAGTTTGGGAGGCAAATACATTGTACAAATCTTGGAGTGATAATATGGTATAATGGGGAAGAAGGCCAGTTAGCTTGGCCAGTTGTAGATTAAAAACAATAGATGAGTTACGTATTTATGGACGGTGTGAAAAACTTGAAGATATTTTTTGGGCACTTTCTCAATTAACCAAGATGCAAATGACCTTATGTGGTTTTTTGGAAACTAGGTCAATGGTTTAATATGGACTGTGATTCATTCACTAATTATAGAAAATCCAATGAATTTGGGAAAACAGTAAAATAAAACTTTGGGGTGATAAGAGATATGGCTTCATTGCCCTTAAGTGCACAAAAACCTGGCTTTGGAAGAAACTATGGAGAATGTGTACTAATAGTTGCCAATTTGCTTTTAGAAAGTAATCAGCCATTTGGTGACTGAATCAGTACTAATGGTGTGACTCAAGGAGTCAGGCTTGAATACCAGTAGATTCCTTCCAGCACAGTTGTAATATTGTAACAAAGAACATTATACTGGTCCACATGTTGAATTTCTGAGCGCTGGCCCTAAATGGATAGTGTTAGCAGCTTAGCATCTTTGCTATTTATCAAGGGTGAATTGTTACAAAACATCTCAATTTATCCATTTGTTCCTATAAATAGAACATAGAAATATAGAACAGTACAGCACAGGAACAGGCCCTTCAGCCCACCATATCAAGGCCAACCATAATGCCATTCTAAACTGATCCCATCTGCCTTTATTTGAGGTGGCCTGGAATCTCTCATTTATTTTCAGCAAAGCTAATATTTTTAGGACTATTTAGGAGCAAATTACTGCAGATAAGACCATTAGACATAAGACATAGGGGTGGAAGTAAGGCCATTCGGCCCATCGAGTCCACTCCGCCATGTAATCATGGCTGATGGGCATTTCAACTCCACTTACCCGCATTCTCCCCGTAGCCCTTAATTCTTTGAAGACATTTAGCGTTCCGGCCTCCACTGCACTCTGCGGCAATGAATTCCACAGGCCCACCGCTCTCTGGCTGAAGAAATGTCTCCGCGTTTCTGTTCTGAATTGACCCCCTCTAATTTTAAGGCTGTGCCCATGGGTCCTAGTCTCCTCGCCTAACAGAAACAATTTCTTAGCGTCCACCCTTTCCAAGCCATGTATTATCTTGTAAGTTTCTATTAGATCTCCCCTTAACTTTCTAAACTCCAATGAGTACAATCCCAGGATCCTCAGCCGTTCCTCGTATGTTAGACCTACCATTCCAGGGATCATCCATGTGAATCTCCGTTGGACACGCTCCAGTACCAGTATGTCCCTCCTGAGGTGTGGGTCCCAAAACTGGACACAGCACTCCAAATGGGGCCTAACCAGAGCTTTATAAAGTCTCAGTAGCCCAACGGTGCTTTTATATTCCAACCTTGAGATAAATGACAACATTGCATTTGCTTCCTTAATCACAGATTCAACCTGCATGTTTACTTTTAGAGAATCCTCGACTAGCACTCCCAGATCCCTTTGTACTTTGGCTTTATGAATTTTCTCACTGTTTAGAAAGTAGTCCATGCTTGTATTCTTTTTTCCAAAGTGCAAGACCCCGCATTTGCTCACATTGAACTTCATCAGCCATTTCCTGGACCATTCTCCCAAACTGTCTAGATCCTTCTGCAACCTCCCCACTTACTCAGTACTACCTGCCTGTCCACCTATCTTCGTATCATCGGCAAACTTCGCTAGAATGCCCCCAGTCCCTTCATCCAGATCATTAATATATAACGTGTATAGCTGCGGCCCCAACACCGAGATGCTGGAATCTACACTGAAAGCAACAAATGCCGGGGCTCGCAGCAGGACTGGCAGTATGCACGGAGAGACAGCAAGCTAACATTTTGACTCTAGTTGACTCTAGATGCTATTTTGAAGAGTCATCTAGACTCGAAATCTTGGTTTCCATTCTCCCCACGGAGGCTGCCTGACCTGCTGTGATCCCCAGCATTTGTTGCTTTAATTTTCTAGACTACTGTCCTTTTTTGGAATTCATTTTGGACAGAAAATGCAGCATTTATTACAATATGAAACATAATATTTACACAAAAAAACTTTATATTCAGCATTGACACTTTATAATCAACAGCTTCTGTCCTCAACCTTCAGAAAAACCCTAAATAAAAGTGAGACTTAACTTGTAAAGCTGGAAGTTCATGACACTTGCAACAGCGTGTGCCAATTCAGCCTGATCATGCTATTTTCACAATGTCACAGAGACACCCAAACGCATCTTTTTTGTTGTTGACTGAGCTTGCTTGATTTATGTAATACATAGCAGAGTTCATTTAAAACAGGCAGTTCAAAAACTGCCACATTGCCTTTACGTGGCTCAATCAGAAGCGGTGCATGCGTATTCCTAAAATAAGCAGTTCCGGTAGCTGGTGAGTTTGCGTGCGGCAAGCACATGTGAATATAAAAGTTGAAAGATGCCTGCGGGATAACCATTTTAAATAGAAACATTTCCCTGGCAGCAGGAGTAGTGCAGTGCTATGAATGTGCTGCTTATTTGCTTTTAGGTGTAAACTCCTGCGCGTAGAAGTAACGATCCAACCGGCTCCAAATTCTTTAAAGGGAAAATTACTAACGATATTAAATTAAAAAGGTTAACGAGAATGTGTTGATAACTTATTACAATAGAACAGCAAAGTGCATTGCTGATTGAGGCGTGGTCAGTCTGCTTCAGATCCCGCAGTAAATGCTGAGTAGGAGCCAGCTGATGTAAGCAGGGAGGCTTTAGGTTGGCAGAGAAGCCGGTTCAGTTTGTAACTGTGTGCATCTTTATGTTCTGTTCATTGAACACGGTTGATTTGGTGTAGGATTTCTAAGTGGCAATGTCTGGATCAGGTCGCGGCCGAGGCAGAGCACAATTCACTTTCAACATCGAAGCTATTGGCTTTTCCCGGGGTGAAACTCTGCCTGAAGCTGCATATCAACCCCTCCCTTTATTTCCGGTAAGTGTCGCTACAGGTAATCCATTCGGTAAATTACACCATGCGTTGGTGGATCCCGCAACGAGTTAAACTGCTTTTGTGCTACGAATATCTCTCCGCTCACTCCTTTTATAAAGTGAGAACGTAAACTTAATCCACTGGTTTCGGAGTAGCTCTTTCCACTTCAGAGTAACGGTAAAGGCTAATGATGCCTCACTCTGTGAAATGTCGGATTTTACTCCCACTATCTGTTTAAACAAAGTTTTAACTGGAAAGTATCTCTTAAGACTTTTTTTGAGAAAAAAAAGTTGAAATTACTTCACACTTACCATGATCTCATTTAATGTATTACATTCATTGTATGATAAAGATTAGAGTTAAATATAAAAATACGATGGTGCTCAAAGTGCAGACTGCAGCATATAAATTAGACGCGGTGCATTTTTCGTTTCGTCAGTGGGTGGTACTGCAGTTGAGTCTTAAGGGCATGCTCAGAAAAGACTTCTGTAAAGCTGTTTTTTACTATCTAGAATTAGCTAGAAGATTACTGCTTCAATTTGTAGATATGACCAAACTAATCTTCATTCTAAAATTTATGCTTGTTCAAAAGCTCAGTAAAGATAAAACTTTTTAATGCCTGATACTATCGGTAACAGCTATGTTATGAAAAACTACAATCTTTCTGTTAGAGTCATTTACATTCTCTTTAACCATATCATGCTTTATTAGTGATACACAATACCAGCAGCAGGAAAATGGGGTCGCAAGGCTTAAAGCTTCAATAGTCTAGATTAGAGTGGTGCTGGAAAAGCACAGCAGGTCAGGCAGTATCCGAGGAGCAGGAAAATCGACGTTTCGGGCAAAAGCCCATCATCAGGGCCTCTATTCATCAGGGTCGATTTTCCAGCTCCTCGGATGCTGCCTGACCTGCTATGCTTTTCCAGCACCACTCTAATCTAGACTCTGGTTTCCAGCATCTGCAGTCCTTGTTTTTACCGACCTTAAGGCTTCAATACACCAGTTAGATAGAGTAACCTATAGTGTTTTCCTTTGTTTTTCCAGCAATTTTTTTGTTTCTGATTACCAGCATCAGCAATTCTTTCAGTTTTTGATATTTATGATATGCATGTTTTTCTTGTGACCTTCCTGTCCCATTCAAAATGCTTTTCCTAATAGTGAGATTTTTTTTCTTTACTGTGAATATGTGAAATACAAGAAAGATATATGCAGATATGAAATGGGTGCAGAATTGGATCATACAGCCCTTGATAAAGTCTAGCCTTTCACAATGATCACAACTAATCAAACTTAACACCAATTTCTTGCCCAGTCATTGGTTATTAACATTGCTGCGAAGGAAAATGGGTCCTTCCTGTTAATTCTATCTTAGTCTCTCATAACAACTTTTTACATCCAATATAAATCTCAGCCTTTTCTCTTCTAAAAGTCACAACTGCAATCTGTCACAGGGTAACAGAATAGGTTTTAACCTCACTGTTTACTGATTCTGGTTACACACAATGGATGGTTTATATTTGAGGCACATGTTATAACTATAGAAAGAGGGACAAATAAGATAAAATGCTTTTTATTGGGTGACTCACATTGAATGAAATCATATGTAACTATCATGAACAAAAATTAAGATTTTTACTTTGTGTACAAAGGTTCAGTTTAAGACTTGGCAGGAGCTTGTTTCTTGAATAAAGTATTATAATTCTAGAAGAAATGCAACGTACTTTGACAGGAAATATATGACTGGGCAAGGTACGTGCCTATCCAGTTCCAATTATGGTATTGCCTATTGTTCTTGTCCTCTATGATAACCTACGTTACCAATCTGTAGCCCACAGAATTTAAGCCTGTCCCCTTGAATACAGGGGAAGATGTAAACTATATCCTGGCCTTGAAGCAAGAGCTAAGAGGAGCCTGCAAGAAACTACCATATTATATTGACCATGTTGATATAAAGAAAGGTAAGGAATAGTATGGAATGGTAATGGCATGTTTATGGGGACATTGTGAAATGGATATGGGTAATAAAATGTAATACTTTATGGGTATTTTGGGTATACCCATAATGATTGCCTGTTTTACTTTGGCAATTTACATTAAAAATAATTCACATAAGTTTATTTAAGAGGCTAAAGTTGGCAAAGTATTGATTTTCCAAAACAAGATCTTTGAAACTTCAATATTTTGTCATTGACAAGGAATACAATGTGATGTTTAAAATGTGTTTTGGAAAAATCTAGAAATATTGAAAGAGCAAGGAAGAGTTATCTCAATACATTTTTATGGATTCAAATGAAAAAGATCAGCAAGACCATTAAGTTGAATGTAAGTAGTACAAACTTTCTGCAATATTCCTATTTATCTGCATCCTATTTGCAGGTAAATTATCAGTGAACAGACATTCTGTTGTAAAATGAATCGATGCCATGCCCCACACATTCCTTCTTTCTCAAGTCAGTTTACAGTCAGTGCCAAATCAACTGATCTCAGTTGGCTGCTTTGTTCCATTGGCCCTTGTGAGCTAGGGTTCACTTCCTGCTGCTTATCCATGTGTCTTAATCGAGAATTAAATTATACGGATATTGAGCGAAGACAGAAACGGGTTCAATGGTGATCCTCATTCTACTTGGTTGAATACCCTACTAAGCTAGGCTCCATGAAAAAGTCTACTTTGACACTTGGTACCAGAGTACACTCAAGATATGAAATTGTACCTCAGCGTGAGTTAGGAGGGGTAACCTGATTTTGGATTCTAAATTGGATAACAGGACATTAGGATGTTAATTTTTTTTAAAAATCACCGAGTACATTTAATATTTTACTTCCTTTTGTGTTGAAATAGAAGTTTGCATTTCCCTGATCAAGTTTGTCATTTTAATGTGTTCTCTTTAGCTTTGCCACCAGATGGCAGTCTATAACCTATACAACTGTATCAATACTGTCATTTTTCTTAATACAAGAATATTTGAGCACATTTTGGTTTAATAAAACTGTTGAAATTATGTACATAGTGCAACACAATGATGAAGAATGATCAGATTACAAAACAAATTGTGACTTGCGTAATGGTTTGATTGTGAAATTCTGCAATTGGAAATTTTAAGTCAAAGGATGCTACATTCAAAGATATTTCTTTCATTTAGACGTTGAAAGATATGCAAACAAGTATCAAGAAAATGATTGCAAGAAAGATTGGATACCAGGTAACACCAAATTCATTTATTGGTGCCGGTTAATTTATATTTACCCTCCTGTCAAGCGATCAATTGAATTAGCTAAATGTTTGTATCAGACTATCTATGATGTACATTGGATGTACTTTATTCCTTACATTTTTATTGACTATTGCTTTTCAGCACCTTTGGTCAAGTTATTATATCACTTGTTTAGAAAATCTATTTAATGAACAGTAATCATGTAACCATTTGGTATGATTTCATGTGTTACATATAAAACTATCACTGCACTATTTCCATGTCTGGAATAATGCCAATTAGAGTCAATGGGTAAATGGGATGATTTGGCAGATTTCAATTTGTACAATAAATGTAACCTGCATACATGTTGATCTGGTACATTTGAGACTCAAGATAACATGAACATCATCAGGTTTAATGCTGTAAACATTTTTCTTGGTCGAGAATCGCAAAAAACATCCCTCCTATCTACCTGCCTGTTAAGAATTTCCATGAAAATAACTTTGTCTATCAACAATTATGGCATGATTGTGGCATGATTAATACAGTGGTAGAACATGAACAAAAGGGTACTTTAATCTGTCTGGTAGAGAAAAAAACAAACAGAAGCAAAGAATGTTTAAAAGAAAACATGGCTTGGAGGGGACTCTCCGTACAGCTGAGATTGTCTAATCAGGCTTTGTTCTAGTATCTGCATGCAGAAGTACTAGAAATCATAGACCCATAAAATCCCTACAGTGCAGAAAGGGGCCATTTGGCCCAGTGAGTCTGCACTGACCCATGAAGAGAATCCCATCCCTGTAACCATGCATTTTCCATGACTAACCCACATAGCCTGCACATCCATGGATGCTATGGGCAATTTAGCATGGCCAATCCACCTAATCTGTGCATCTTTGGACTGTGGGAGGAATCTGGAGCTCCACACAGACACAAGGACCATGTCCAAACTCCATACAGATGGTCATCCAAGGCTGGAGTCGAACATTGGTTCCTGGCACTGTGAGGCAGCAGTGCTAACCAATGTGCCACTGAGCTGCTCCTTTCCTTAATAAGGAAAACTTTTTAAAAAATTTCTTTCATGGAATGTTGGCATCACCGGTTAGGCCAGTATGTGTTCCCCATCTCCAGTTGCCCTTGAATTGAGTGACTCGTTAGGCAATTACACAGGGCAATTAGGAACCAATCACAATACTGTGTCTGGAGCCAGTTTGGATAACAAATTTGGTGAAACAGATGGATATTTTTTACAACAAGTGAGTTTCATGGTCTCCATCACTAAGTTTGGGTTTTTATTCAACGTTTATTAATTGAATAAAAATTCTACCAGTTGCTGTGGTGAGGTTGAACACACAGGCCCAGACTAATTCTCTGGGCCCATACTCTACCAGTTCAGTGACTTCACCATCTTGAAACCATTATTGGCAGGAAATTACTATTTGCCTTGAACTTAGTTTCTAGTTCCCTGTTACATTGCCTACCTCCACCCCTGTCTCAGTCCAACTATCAAGAACCCTCTTCCATACCTTTGTCACCTTCAGACTCCTCCACTTTTGTTTGAATTTCCATGCTCCACCCTCAGTAAACCAACTCATCCAAATCTCTTCCTGCATCTAACTTCAGAGTTCCTCTGCCCTTCAGCACAAGACTTATGTTTCTGAGCTTGGATTTTCCTGTGTTGCCAATTTTGAGTTATCATTGGGATTGAGTCAGAAAAGAGTTTGGGTTTTGTGGGAGTTGGTGGAAGTGAAAAAGCCTGAGTAAGCCTGAGTGAAGGGGGAAAAAGACATTGGGTGATGAAAGTTTGAAATAAAACAAAATTGGTATAAACACTTGGCAAGTCAGGCAAGCATGGATTTAATATGCAAGTTGTAGCTTTGGGTATGGAATCCACATCAGACCTTGTGTGATGGAAGACAGGATTTCGAAATAGTTTTTGAATTGTAGTTTGTGCCTAGATTTTTATCTTCAAAGCCATAATACTTTGCATAAACCAATAGTCAGATCAGCATTCTGCCCATGTAAGGAAACAAGTCGAGCACATGTCCTTGAAATTTTTCAGTCATTACAATAACATAGGTCATCAGATCCAAGGTCTACAGTTTTGCCCCATCCAGTCATGAATGGTTTTAAACAATTAAACAACTAACAGGAGGATATGCTCTGCAAATATTTGCATCCTGAATGATGGGTGAAGCCCAGTACATTTTTGCAAATAACAATATCGTCCATGTCCACCAAAAGTACTATCTGGATGATCAATTTCACCCTGATCCTGAGGTGTACACACTATCAGGGATGCAGTTGATTTTCTGCATATAATAACAAGCCATGGCTAAATGCTAAGAATATAGGCCCTAACAACATTTCAGTGATAATACTGAAGATTTGTGCTCTTGAACCATCTAGATACCAGTGTTGGTATCTACCTGACTGTGGCAACTTGCCCTTAATATGTACTGTCCTGAAAAATAAAGACCAATCCAAGTTGGTAATTTCAGCCCTATCAATTTACTCTTGGTTATCAGAAAAGTGACAAAATAGGCCAATGATGATGCTATGGAGTGGTGTGTCAAAAAGATACCTGTTTACTGACTCTGTTTGGGTTCTGACAGGACCATTCAGCTCCTGAGCTCATTACAATATTGATCCAAACATGGACAAAAAAGCTGGACTGAAGAAGTGAGGTGACTGCCCTTGGTATCATTGTAGGAGTTACTTGGGGTGGTGTCCTAGGTCCAGCCATCTTCAATTGTTTTATCAATGGCATTCGTTTCTTCATGAGGTCAGGGGTAGGAGTGCTCACAAATGCCATGTCTCAAAGCGAAAGAGCAAGAATCATTGGGTAAAGGGGGGCTAAAGTCATTCAAGGGGTACCAGTATAAGTCAGTAAAAGGGCTTGTCAAATTCTAGTCCAGGTATTTGGATGTGGTCAATTTTAAACATATGGCCCTACTAGAGTCTGTGGATTCATGAGCTTGCAGTCCAAGGATTAGGCCACAAGAGGTCAAGTGCAAGCAGTATAGGCATTATATTAGGTCATTTATGTTGTTGAGAAATCAGTCTGGGACTGGGTCATAGTCAGTCCTGGGGATTAGTTAATAATGCTCGGGGGAGGACAGGGACTCCCAGAGTAAACAAGCAACTCCACTCCAAGCAGGGATCTATTCATGAATTGAAAGGTCTCTGAGGAAGTGGTGTCATAGATCCGGAACCAGTAGCATGGAACCTGAGTAGGTGGTGACTGGGAGTTCTGATAGGGGCTGTTCAAACAGAGTCACAGTAACTCTAAATGGCATGGGAATTTCTCAAGTCATGGGCCTTTGTGGTAAAGTGGAAATATTAATTTCTTGGCTTTACCCATTTCAGCTGAGTTCCTTTACATTAACATTATCAGGGCCATGAGGACAGGAACAGAAGAGGGAAAGGACATTGGGGCAATCATGGGTCACAGGCAAAGTCTGCAAATCACTCATTCAGACATCAAATTGGAACCTTGCCATTTTGGATTGAAAGTCAACTGCATAATGACTTCATAAAATGGCTGTTACTTTGTGCAAAGTGGGTGGATTAAGCTTGTTTTCTTTGGAGGCAGTGAAAAAACTTGATTTTAAGGCCATTCATTGCCACAATTTTGTCTGACAATGTAGGTCCAATCAAACAATCTTGATTAGATAAAAGAAAAGAATTAAGGAAAATTTATTTCACTTGGAGGTGGTGGGTGTCTGGAAGGCACTACCTGAAGGGATAGTTGAGATTATCATAATGTTTAAACAGTATTTAGATATTCACCTGATCGCTATAGGCTCCACGTCTATGAGCCAACGCTGGAGAACAAGATTGGTGTAGTCTGACCAGCACAGACACAATGAGCCAAATGTGCCTGTGCTGTAAACATCTGAGTCTATTTACATTGTGCACATTAATAGTCTCCTTGTTGTACAAGCTACAGACAAATCATGAGAATAAGGCATTTGAAAATAGAACATGAAGGTCTCCCCCCACAGTTGCCAACCATATTCCAGAGGAAGAATGGAAGGCAGCATTGTGCAGCTAATCCTGAAATGTATCATGGCTGCTTGCGGGCAGAATTCCAGTATTAATGTAGCTTGAAAACTTTGGTCATTGCAATGTACAAGTGAATAAGGTCACGTACCTCCAATCTATTTTATTGAGGCATAACAATAATCTTGTTGGGAAGCCCTTGCCACATTGTGAGTGCATAGCAAGATGCATCAACAAAATAGTGTTCTCTCTCTGACATTCCCCACAGATTATCTGCTTTCATGGAGAGTGTCAGCACTGGTGTTGGTGTGGCGAGAGAGTGAGAGAGTCCACTGAGAACAGCAACCACTAGAGGCTTACACACAATCTCCAGAGGGAGACGCAGCAGGACAGAAGGGAGACAGGCATATGCTGAGACTCTGAATCTGTGGGCCTCTTTGTCATTTCTTCAACTGTCTATAAAACAGAGCAGGTGCTGCCTAGAATATCCCACCTTTCCTTGTCAAACTGTGCAATCTGCTGAAGTACGTCAGGAGCTCTGGATAGCAATGGCCGTCAGGATCCCAGCTATCCTGAACACCTCTGCCAGTTGTTTGTTCCCAGGAGTGACTGGAAACCTGTGTGATATCACCCAATCTTCCACTCCAGTATGTTACCGATATCATTTTCTCCTGAATACACCTCTTCATATCCTTCCTTGGAGCTAAGGCACTAGGATTCTTCACCATCACTGGCTCCCCTTGATGCAGGGAGTTATTGACTGTACTCAGTTTGTCAACAGAAAAGGTTTTCACTCTGTGTATTTACTGTGGTAAAGACTGAGGTTGGAAGGGTGCAGTCTCACTTCTCCACTGGTCACCAATGTTAAATTTAACCAGTTTGATGATGTGGCCATTTAAAAAAGCCTCCGATTGTGAGGTTCAGGATTATGAACCAGTCTGCCAAATCTACTTAGATAGAGATGCACAGATTATTGAACATCTAGCCTTTCAGACGTCTGTGTGTGTATCAAAGTACACTTGGTTTAAAAGCTTTATCCATTTTGAGGAAGAGTAAAATCTGACTCAAAACATTACCCGTGTTTCTACACAGATGCTGCCAGAACTGCTGGATTTCTCGAGCACCTTCAATTTCATTTCAGAACTCCAGAATCTGCAGCATTTTGCTTTTATTCAAAGTTTATTGGTATGGGTCCATGTAATTTTTAAAAAGTAGCTTGAATCACATCTCTTCATAACACATAGATAAATAAGGTAGCCATAATATTACAAGAGATAATAGAAGGACATAAAGTAAATTAAAGTAGGAGGGAGATAATCAGCTTGAAGAGGTGAAAACTTCTGGTCTGGATTGATTGCATCTCTGCATATTAAAACTATTTTGGAAGTTAGGTGGCAGTCAACAATTTAGATATTTGCGAATTATGCAAAGATCGTACTATTAGTTCCACGTGAGTTGAATGTTTCAACTGGAACTTGTCTTTTTAATCGTTCTGATTGAAGGATATGGGAATAAACATGTTATGAGGCACATTAAAGACAGAATCTCAGATTAATTAATTGTGTTTCGAGGCCAAGATTTTCATCCCAATAGTTGAGTGGGTGGAAACCTCACCTTGTGTACTTTAAATTTGTAAGTTATGTAGCTTTTGAAACATAATAAATTGTTACTTTGTATGTAGCAGACTTGATTTTCTGAAAAGAGTCTAGAAAGTTGCATTAATCTCTGACACTACTTTATATTGAGAATGCTATTTTGAAATATGGAACTTCGTAGTCATGCAATCTACTTTTTGCTATCCCAAACTGCCCAATTTATTTTCTTCTAATGTGTTCATTTCTACTTTGAACTGATCAATAGCTTTATAAATGTTATGGCTTTAGTGACCTGCATGTTAATTAAATACTTTGATGTTTAGATTGGAGAAGGCTTCCAAGAGAGCTAAAACCAAGAATCAAAAGGATTAAAAAGACAAGTAAGTATGATTTTGTAATATCAGATTTGGTGTGTGAAGTAAAATCTTTGCTACACAACTTCCTTGATTTTGTTTTTTGTTGTGCCCAGTTTAAGTGCCTTGTAATAAATTTATCTCCAAGTTTATTTTGGAAAGCAGAGCATCATTTATCATAATCTTCAAGCTGCTTCTGCTCCCTTTCAGTAGTTGAATTTTTTACAAAAGTACAGTTTGCACTGAACATGAAGGCTGTGCTGCCATTGAAGTGTATATTTTGTCTTCCAATATTTTGCATTGTATGATTAATTGTGATGAAGGTTCCTAATTTTTTGTTACATGTATTTTATAGAACATTGTAGCGCCGTACAGGCCCTTCGGTCCTCTATCAATCTGAAGCCCATCTAACCTACGCTATTCCATTATCATTCATATGTTTATTTAATGACCATTTAAATGCCCTGAAAGTTGACGAGTCTACTACTGTTGCAGGCAGGGCATTCCACACCCTGAGAGCTTACATTTTAACAGTGAAGAACAATGGCTTTTATTTTCCAGTTCTGTAGGTCTGATCAGTTTTTGTCTTGAAAAGGTCAAAATCCTGCTTAAAATTGTGAGCTAAAGACTGCATCTTCAAGAAATCGTGCAAATTTAGTTAAAATAATAGCAATCATATCTGAATAGATAATTGTGAAGATGTAAGCTGATTTAAGGTTTACACCCAGACACAGACAAGTTCAGAAGCAGCTTCATTCGGACAGAAATCGGTTCAGTCAAAGAGAAGAAGTCTTTAATAGCAAAGGGGCTATCATTTTAATGGTATCAAACAGTGAAGGTTAGGGAAGATAAAGCTGAGTTGTTCGGAAATGAACTCTGGAAGCAGAGGTTGTGGAGTTTTCAGACAGGAAAGACTAACTTCAAGGCTGCTTAAGGAATTCTGTCCAGTCCTAAACAAGCTGATAACTCAATTCACTTAACAGTTTTGGTTAGTGACATTTGCCAAGGACAATAGCATTAAGTGAATGCAGAAATTTGCTGATATTTCTCATATAATGGAACATAGTGAATGGCTTTTCTTTTGACAGTCTTTTGTGAAAATGTTCAGTAACTGGCTGTCACATTTTTTAAAAAAATTAAAACTATGGTCTGCCAAACCAAGTTTCCCTCTAGCTAGGATTATAACATAACTTCTCACATTTTAAGAATATAAGATTTTCAATTTGACCGTCTCTCTGGGTAGAGGATCTGGCCCCACAGGCACTGGAATGAGAAAGTGCTGCTTGACTTGGAGTTAGTTCCTTGAATAGGCCATGTTGCATTGTCATATTGATGTTGTTTATGCAAAGATGGAAGGTAAAATTATCAAGTATTTTTCCTTTTAGCAAGATTGAGCAAAATATCAAGGGGTTTTATACAACAATTCATACTATTAATGTCTGAGTAGTTTTAAAAAAATCATTATCTGAACACATTTCAAAAAAATGTTGAAACAAATAACTGGAGCTTTTCCCGGATCCTAATGGCCTTCAGGTTTTCAGTTGATCCAACAAGACTCATTGCTTTTCTGAAGAAGATATTTTTGGAGAGTGGATACTAGCTGCTTCACCTAAACTCTTTTTGTCTTCCTCCTGCCTCTTCCATTCTAGACATAATGTATGTATCGTGGGAGAGATGAGCAGTGGCCAAGTAAATGAAAGTGGGAATTGAGCTTCTCCATCCTTTTAATCTTCCCAGTATCTACTTGGGAATAAATTTTCCTTGGGAATCATCTCCATGCCTAAAAATACTACTTTTAGAGGAAAAGCTTTCAATTTGATCTGATGGACATGTTGTGACACAAGGAAATTATATTTTTAATTTCAGTAGGCCAAATGAAATTTAAAATTGTTACATTTTATACTTTGTAAATTGATAAAAAGAACAAGTAATTGGGCACAAAGGGCTATAGGTGTCTCTAAACACATTGCGCACACACCACCACCCTGCCTACATATTTAAAAATGTATGTGTATAGCTTGAGGAACATCAGTCTGCCAATATGGGGAAAGGCACTACAAACTACCATTGCCACACCATTGGCGTCATTCTGTGCTACATTACTCACAATAAAAGAACAGCATTTTGATAATTGCAAATATATATTGATTGTCATGAGTGCTAACAATGCTGGAAAAAGTGAGGTCTGCAGATGCTGGAGATCAAAGTTGAAACTTTATTGCTGGAACAGCACAGCAGGTCAGGCAGCATCCAGGGAACAGGAGATTCGACGTTTCGGGCACAGGCCCTTCTTCAGGAATAGAAGGGCCTGTGCCCGAAACGTCGAATCTCCTGTTCCCTGGATGCTGCCTGACCTGCTGTGCTGTTCCAGCAATAAAGTTTCAACTGCTAACAATGCTGACCAATTGCTTACTCATAATCCTCAGTACTTGGATCTACTAGGTGAAAGGAATTACATAACTTTTAAAAATCTAGCAGTTTCTTCTCCATCTGCTCTGTGAGGGTAATAAAACAACCCCAAGGTTGATTTCAAATTCCTAATTTTCAGCCATATTTTGTCAACAGCAGCTGATTTACTTAACCACTGCCTCACCTCCATGTTTGATGCTGTTGGCCCCAGGAAAACCTTCACTGTCTCCAAACCTCTTTCTTCCAGGTGTGACTTGTATTTTCCTTCCTCAAATCCAGGGGTTGCAAATTCGTCTCTAATAATAGCTTTCCAAATGTCTCCATCCTTCTGCGAAGTACTTCTCTCATGCCTCCACTATTCTTGCATGCTTGCACCAGTTTCACATCAGATTGAAGGTTAGAAATGTTGCCCTTGTATAAATGCTTCACATGTTTCAACATTGTTTCATTTCTACAAACAACCATTCCCCTGAGCTCCGCCAACTAGCCACTGTTTGTCCTCTATGTACCCCACTGCTTCTCCCTCCCCTGTTCTGTCATTGAATGCCTAATCAGCTTAATTCATAATGCAGAATTCACTCCACTTCCTTTTCCTGCTTCAAGGCATTACATAAACAATTCTGAACTAGTTTCTGGTTGTCCCTTTCTAAAGTGTTCTTCTCTCCACCCCAAACCCCAACCAGCATCCATGGTGCCTGTATTAAACAAAATGACCTCTAATTGAAGATTAAGTACTAATGTTCATTTTTCATTTGAGACCTCCTTGTTTAGCAATTGATGTTAGAGATGAAATTGGTCAACTGTGACATGTTTTAATGTATTAGGGAAGTGTTGTACAAGAGTTTATTTTCTGTGGTCTTGATAGCTCAGTCTCACAGCTCAGACATAATCTCAAGTTGTGGTTCACCTTGAAGTTAATATGCAAATTAAAATATTTGAATTGGGAGGTTGTTTCAGAAATATGACAAGGCTTGGGACCTGTACATGAGATTTAAAAACTCAATTAGACCAACACCTGAAGAAAATTCTGGATGCCAAGCTGAACCCTGAGTGTCAATTTAATCAATATAAAATATTTTCTATTCCAAGTTACTTATGAAAAGTGTTTCATTTACTTTCATCTTTTGCATATATTCATCAGCATTAGTGTGATAGGGTAAGTTATTTGCTTAAAGTTAGAGTATTTTGAGGAAAAACTTATGAAAGTAGTTTGGAGACAAAGAGGGGGCATGAAAGAATACTTGCAGGTTTGGTTAAGGAGAATGGCGATATTCTACAAATATATCGAAAGGAAGAGAATGACCAGGGAAAGGGTAGGGTTCATTAAGGACAAAGGGGGAAATTGTGCATGGAGGTGGAGGATGTTGGTATTGTTAAATAAGTACTTGATATGTCTTTTACACTGGCAAAGGAGGATTTAGGTACAGAATTCAAGAAGATGATGGACTGCGAGGTTCTTGAGTAGTTTGATATAGGAGTGAGGAGGTGTAGGAGAAGTTTTTGTGATTTAAAGTGGACAAATCCCAAGGCCAAATAAGATGTATGCCAGGTTGCTGTGGAAGATAAGGAAAGAAATCACAGGAGCCTTGACCCAAATTGTTAATTTATTTCTGGCCACAGGGAGGTGTCTGAGGACTGGAGGACAGCTAACGTGAGTCCACTTTTCAAGAATGATGGTAGGGATAAACCAGGGAATTACAGACCAGTACATCTCACATCAGTGGGAGGAAAACTATTGCGGAAAATTCTGAAAGGGAGACTTAGTCTCTACTTGGAGAAGCCAGGTTTGATCAGAGGGGGGTGGGTTCATGCCTGACAAATCTGGTTGAATTTTTTCAGGAGTTGACTAAGCGTGTAGATGAGGGCAGTGCAGTTGATGTAATTTGTGGATTTCAGTAAGGCCTTCAAATTCCCACATAGGACTCTGGCAAAGAAGGTGAAAACATATGTGATCCAGGGTCATTTGGCAAGTTGGTTCCAAAGTTGGCTAAGTGGTAGGAGACAGAGGGTGGTGGTGGTAAAAGGCTGTTTGTGACTGGAGGCTGGTATCTACTAGCATACCACAGGAATCCGTGCTATGTCCTTTATTGCTTCTGATTATATTTAAAGAATGTGTTTGAGAATTTGGGGTGGGGGTTGTGGATGATAAATAAGTTTGTGGGTGACACAAAGATTGACCAGGTGGTTAATGGTGTGGAAGAAGGTCTTGGGCCACAGGAGAATAAAGATGGATTGGGAAGATCTGTGACAGATGGAATTTAACCCTGAAAAATATGAGGTGATGCACTTTGGAAGAAGTAACGAGACTCTGAATGGCAGGACCCTAGAAAGCTCAGGAACCAAAGCATCTTGGAGTGGCTGTACACGAGAATGCCACAGGACAGGTTAATGGAATAGTTAAGGTATTTGGGACAAACTCTCCTTTCGTCAAGATGTAGATTATAAGAGCAGAGTGGTTATGTTGGACTGTAAGGATTTTGGCTAGGCCACAATTGGAGTACTGTGTGTAATTCTGATACCTGCAGTATGGGAAGCATGTGATTACATTGGAGGGGATGCAGAGGAGATTCACCGGGATGTTATCTGGGATGGAGCATTGTAGCTACAAAAGCAAGTCGGAATTTGAGCGGGACCTGATTTGAGGTGTATAAAGTTATTAAGGACATTGACAGGATGGATAGAAAGCTGCTATTCCCTTAGTTTGGTCAATAGAAAGGGGATATAACTCTTCAAGATGAAAAGATGAAATGTTTAGACGGAACTTGAGGAAAAATGTTTTCATCCTGAGGGTGGTAGAGATCTAGGAAGTGGGAAGCTGAGGCTGAAGACCTCACATCTTAAAGTACTTGGATGAGCCTGTGGGCCTAGTGCTAGAAGAGAAGGTTTACTGTATTTTTGGCAGTACAGACTCCGAGGGAATCAACATAGACTCACTTCTGTGTTGAGAGTTAGGGCAGGGTTTTCATTCAAATTTGTGTGCAGTAAATAAGATGGGCAGATATGTAAATTCAGGCTCCTAATCGGCATGTAGTTGCCTACACCATCTCATTATCAAAGTCACTAGCTTTCAACAAATATCCTCTGTGTCTGTGTGTCAAGGAAATTCCTTTTAGAATGAAGATAAGGAGTAACGTCTTCGAGGGAGTGCTGAATCTATGGAATTCATTGCCACAGAAGGCTGTAGAAGCCAGATCATTCTGTATATTTAAGACAGATAACCATTGACACTCAAGAACCTATGGAGAGAAAGTGGGAGAATGGGGTTGAGAAACTTAACAGCCATGATTGAATGGCAGAGCAGACTTGATGGGCTGATTAGTCCAATTTCTGCTCCTTTCTGTCTCTTGCTCTGTGTGTGTGTGTCCACCCATGCACTCTCTCAAGTCATAACATGTTCTCTGGACCTCCTATTTTTCTCAATAAACTAAGCACCATAGTGGAATCAGACATTTGGGAGATTTAACTTGGTAAGTATACATGAACGCAAAATATAAGGTAGGCTATTTCTTAAACCTTGCACCAAGCCACTTACAAAGCTTGTCATTTCAGTCTTAAGGACATTTGCTTATTGAACATAATATGCTTTAGGATTTTGACAAATAATCCTTAGCTTTTACATGGTTTACTGTATACACCCTCCAACCAGTGGTAGTCACTGTCTATTGTATAATCTGTACCAGCATTGTCCCAAGTATGCTAGTACATTACAAAGACCAGTAGCTGCAAGAATTAATTTGCCACTAGATAAGCAAAATTACATGCTTAGTTCTACTTAATATTAATTTTGGATTAGTGGTGCTGGAAGAGCACAGCAGTTCAGGCAGCATCCAAGGAGCTGATGAAGGGCTTTTGCCCGAAACGTCGATTTCTAAGCTCCTTGGATGCTGCCTGAACTGCTGTGCTCTTCCAGCACCACTAATCCAGAACCTGGTTTCCAGCATCAGCAGTCATTGTTTTTACCTACTTTAAGTTAAATCCAACTTGACCAACTTAATAAAACCTCACTTTGCAGCAAGCTGCAATTGAATTGTGAAACCAGTTCAGTCCTTAAACTTTAGTGGAATTGGACTGATGAACTTAATTGTGTTGTATTGATCCTATCAGTAAGTATGAATCCAAATCCCATTCATAGTATGTTGATAGTGCTGTAAAATGTGTGTATAGTGGCTGCAAAAACATTTCCTTTCCTTTGAGCACTACTTTACACAGTGAATTAGCTGAATTTAGTGGCTTGAGAAAAAAAGCTCATAGTTAGAAGCTACACACCACAACTTCTCTTGTAGTTTCATTTTTAGTGCACTCAAGTTTTCTATGAACTAATCTGATTTAAGTTTTTAATCTTAAACCAAATGACCCATTGGAGATAAATTTACTAATGAACCTTTTGTTTCACTAACCCAATACTTGTACACCACCTTCAAAAAGCAAACATAATTAATGCAGAAGATTGCCTGATATCTGGTGCTTGAAAGAACTGAAGTTAGGTTACAGGATAAAACAATAGTAAAGAGCTACTGGAACTTAAAAGCTACAAATGTTCAACCTGCCTTTTTGATCATAGCAGTGTCTGACATATTTAAGCAAACGTGAGTGTCAAACCCAAAAAGATCTATAGCAAACAAAAACAGAAATTGTTGGTGAAACCTGTGAAAAGATCTAAAATCTGTACTCTATGTATTCCTGAGGAGGTGAATGTGGGTACAATTACAACATTCATGTACCTATCCAAATGTCTTGAATGGGAAAGCTTTGGAAGGATATGGATCCAGGAGCAGGGAAGTGGGAATAGTTTAACATGGAATTATGTTCGGCACGGACTGGTTGGACCAAAAGGACGGTTTCTGTGCTGTTTGACTCTCTAACTTTATGTATGTATCTTCTACTTGGGATACTTTTAGTTGAAATGTGGTGAAATTCAACATTCAGCTGTTTGGGGGGGAATGCCACATTAATGACACAAGAAAATTGAGATGACCTTCATTAATATCCCAATTTAATATGCTCCACCTTTTGCAGTCTCCGTTGCCCAGGCAACTACTTCACATGAATCAATGTCTGTTCACAATGTGTGGATGAGCTTTCAAAGGAAACCATTGACAGCTGCTGATTTATTTTGTGGGAACTGATTATTATCTTGAGCAAATGGAATATTTTTGGCTATCAAGGCATTGTTAATAACTAGAGTAAACAATGATGAAATTGTGTATGCTAATCAAACAGTAATTTGGAGTTGGGAAGTGATTAGAATGACAACTAAAAAAAGTTTTAAATTTACGTTTTTTCCAGCTTTCATTACTAGCGTTGCTTTTAGATAATTATAGATCTAGTGAATCTTACAGAACACAGGTTTCCTTATTCAATTTTTTTGCAGATACTGCACCCATGGTTTCCCAACCCAAAAAACCTCAAACTGTCACTAATGAGGAAGTAATACAGAAACTAGAGGTGAGAAATAGAATTGCATGTTTATTTTTGTAGCTAATCAATGACTTGATGTTATATCTTAATTTTATCTGTTAATGTTATCAATTCAGTAACTTGGAGTACTCCAGTAATTTATTTAAAAGTAATTAAGAAAAAGAACTTTGCAGTTGTCCCTGACACCGTACGGAAGTTCTTCTTATAAGAGTTACAGTAACATACCATCTAACTGTAACAGATGACCATCCCTGCTGCTTGTTCTCAAAATGTCTTCAGCCTTTGATGCAATTGACCAGGCCACTTTTCCAACATCTCTGCATTATTGACTGACTGGGTTGGACTGTACAAATCGTTCCATATTCTTATCTAATTGTAAATGGCTCCTCTTCCTGTCCTTGCATAGTTACTGTTGGCACCTCTGCAGGATCTGCTCTTGAACCCTCCACTCCCCTGCATGCTTTCTCATTTATTTGCTGTCGTTGTTTTTGGCTGACATCTCCAATGTGAGTTTCCATATTTCTGTTGAGAATAGTTGCCATAGAGGGTGTGCAGTGGAGGTTCACCAGATTAACCAGAATGGCAAGATTGTCTTACGAGGAGAGATTTGAGGAGAACAGCCTCGATTGCCTAAATTTCATCAAGTCTATCCTCTGTATTCACATGCATCCCTCGAGTTTTCCACTCCATTTAAAATGCAAGTACTGACATTCCTGACTTAGATATTGCTCTGTAGCCATGTTCTTTCATATAGATTTCTTGCCGTAACTGTTTTTCCTGCTATCCCATCTTTTATTTGACAGCATGAACAATGCCTCTTTTACTACTTCCTAAAATTTCTACCTGAGGCTTCTTTCCCCTGACCTTTCTATAAATTTTACACTTCCCACTGATTTACATCCTCATGTCTGTATATTCATTTGGAAAAGCCTGTCCTTTTTGAAACTTTGCCCAAGAGCTTTATTTTGTTTTCCTGGTATGGACATTGCTAGCAATACCAGTGTTTAGAAGACTGTAAGCAATAGGGGTAGAATTAGGCTATTAAAGCCCCTTAAGTCTGCTCCGCCATTTTAAGCATGGCTGATATATTTCTTAACCCCATTTTCCTGTGTTTCCCTGTAACTCTTGATCCCTTTTACTAATCAAGAACTTGCGTATCTCTATCTTAAATACACTCAATGACTTGGCCTCCACAGCTTACTGTGGCAATGAGTTCCAAAGACTAACCACCCTCTGGCTTGAGAAATTCTTCCTTCTCTCATTCTAAAGGGTTGTCCCTTCACCCTGACCCTGCGCTCTCAGCTCCTAGTCTCCCCTACAAGGGGAAATGCCTTCTCAATTTCCCCTCTATCCAGGCCTCTCAGTATTCTGTAAGTTTGTGAGATCTCCCTTCTAAACTCTATTGAGTACAGACCCAGAGGCCCCAACTGCTCCTCCTTTAATAAGCCCTTCTTGCCAGGGATCATTCTTATAAACATTCTGTGGACCCTTTACAATGCTAGAATGTCCATGCTTTGATATGGGGCCAATAAATGCTCAATATTTCAAATGTGATCTGACCAAAGCTTCATGCAGCCTCAGACATTCATTAAAGAATCATAGAATCCCTACACTGGGGAAGCATGGCATATGGCCTAGCGAGTCCACATCGATTCTCCAGAGAACATCCCACCCAGACCCTCCCTTCCCATCCATGTAACCCTGTGTTTCCCATGGCCAGCCCACCTAACCTGCATGTCCTTGGATGGTGGGAGGAAACTGGAGCGCCAAGAGAATCTGCAAATTCCACACAGTCGATCAAAGCTGGAATCGAACCCAGGTCCTCGGCACTGTGAGGCAGCGGTGCTAGCCAGGGTGCTGCCCCTTCATCTTTGTGTTGTATTCTAGTCCTCTTGGGCTGGAAGGGGAGGGATGGAGGATTAAAGGGGTAAATGACAGATGTAGCCCAGAGAGAAAGAACAGCAGTTAGGCAGTTAAAGGAATGGAAGATGGTGAGCCAGGGAGAAAGAAAAGTTGCTAATGGGGACAATTCGTAGGTGAAAATGGATTGGATATGATGAAAGCAGCCCATGTTATAATGGGGTCTTGGGGTAGGTAAAGGGCATGGAAGAAGGCACTCAGACCCTAAAATTACTGAACTCGCTATTGAGTCCTGAAGGCTGCAGGGTCCCAAGCAAGAAAATGAGATGCTGTTCTGAGTCTCACTGTGGCATGACAGCAAGCCTGAGATACTAATGTAAATAAAGGTCAACTTAGTGCACCTATCAATAGTTACTAATGCTTATTAAACATTTAGTTGAACATTGAAGCTCCTTTTTGCTCATTAGTGTTTTGCTTAAATTCTGTACCATATATAATTGAATTAGGTATCTGTTCTTCCAATGCAAAATGTGCTTTTTGTGTTTTGTTTCTTACACATGTGATCCATATGATTAAAGGATCCTGTCGTCTTGCTGCCTAATTGCATGGACTTTGCAATATTCTAATATTATTACTTCTGTATTAAAAGCAACATCCACTTGCATTGAAGATAGTTGTTTCCTGTAGGTTCTAGAGAAGAAGGATTCAGAACATAAATCTGATGAAGAAACTGAAGAGAAGGAGAAAGATAAAGATGACGAAGAGGATGAAGTTGCGGAAGAAGAATATGATGAGGAAGAATGTGAAGAGGTTAGTACTTAGCATTTCAGCCATTGTTCAGGAACAAGACTGGCAAAATTGATGACCAGCTAATACTTATAGTAAACGTGTTCCACTGATTCGAAAAGTACCCATTTGTACTTATTACCAAATCTGGAGGGCTAATAAATTTGTCTCTTTCCAGTACTGGGCTTAGCAATGGTAAGATTTGTGGCTGAATCAGATGAGCAGTCTGGGAAGGCTGATCATGATTTTGGGAGCATCTCCCCCAAATTTAGCTTTTTATCTTGCCAAAATTTTTTTTTTTTTTGTTTTTTTTCAAAAAAACACAACTCAGCTCCGACTTAGACAATAAAGTAAGATTCAACCCGGAGTTTTTGAATTTTTCAACAGATTTATTTTCAACTCCATATGTACTTGAACATACATTATAACTATGAAGAATTCACCCAGATCCCATGTGACATTAAAATGGAGTTAGCTTTTCGGAAACTTACTGAGGAAAAAGTTGAAATGTTATAAGGAAGTGATATCCCAAAATTAACAACATACCCATACAAACTAACAGTCAAAGTGTGGTGCTGGAAAAGCCAGCAGGTCAGGCAGCATCTGAGGAGCAGGACAATCATCGTTAAGGGTTTTTCTCCTGAACCAAAGTTCAAGGCTTTGGAGTTAGTTGATCTTTAAACGCCAGTAGTCTATATTTTATAGCATCACGACAAATAGGAGATGCAAAATAATAGCTAATTGGCTATCTTCTGTAATGTTATTTCATTATTGGCAATTCCAGTTCATGAAAGTAAGATATTGAACGCATATTTGTGAAAACTAAACTGAATAATGATTTTCATTCATTTTAGGAAAATGACTACATTGCATCATACTTCGATGATGGAGATAACTATGAAGCTAGTGATGATAATATGGATGAAGCTACATATTAGTCGTTCCTGCCATCATATGCAATTAATGTGTGCTGTGAAAGCATTCACCATTCTTGCAGGATTGTTGTGTCCTCAGGTCCTTGCAGGATTTCGTTTTGCACATGTGAAGGAATTCAAATAAGAAATATTGTTTACAACAAAGATAAATAGGTTTTACTTTAGCCTCAATAAGCATACATCAATTAGCGCTGGTCACCTTTAGCTGGTTTATTGAAACAAATCTTGTGTTAAATGCACTTAGGTTGGTGATTGTACTGGTGTTCATGTACTTCTGCAAGTTTTGTAGCGAAGAGAGAGAGAGAAAGGAACATGTCAAAATATCTCCCTTGGTGTTAATTTGCATGTCAACAGTTTCAGGTAATGATTATTGACAGGAATCATTATTTATTCTGAACTTTAAAATACTGTCAGTGAAAATGGACTGGTTTGTTGCATCTCTGGTGCTAAAATGTCAATTCTTTTAACTGGTTCTGACTTAAACTAGCTAAAAAAGAATTCCAAGCAATGGGTTGGATGGGCCTGGTTTATACTGACTGAATATTTATGAGTGCTTATATTTTTCTCAGGCTTAAAATTGCTCTAAAGTTGTTATTATCATAATGAAATGCAAACATGTTTACAAAAACCAATTGCCTCCATTGCCCAGGCATGTAACCTACCTCTTAAAATTATAATTGCACAAGTATATGTCCTTGGGTACTTCAAACCTCCAGATTACTATCACCTTTTCAAAGTAATTGTTTTTGTTTTCATTTGAGTTATGGGGTATTGTTTGCTAGGATAATATTTCCTGTTCATCCCCAATTCTCCTTGAACTGGTGAGCTGACACCTTGAAATGCTGCAGTCCTTAGGATGCAGGTAACTTCATATACCATTAGGCATGATGTAAAATGTTAGTAACTTCCTTAAGAGAGTTACTTAAAAGAAAGAGGCAGTCCAAGGTTGAATATGAATGTGATAAATTACTCCCCCTTCCAACACTGCCCCCAACCCTGAACTATTTTCATCTAAACAGCATTTAAAGATCATTTGTTTGTTTACACATACATTCCAATATGATTTAGAATATAGGAAAGTACAACGCAGAACATGAAATGTGGTCAATCTGTCTCACTGGTCTTTCATTAAAAAATTTCCAGACATCTTATTGGCTCATGTTATCTTCAGCGTGGTTGCCTTTTTTTTTCTTGCTGTGCCTCCAATGGCTGGGTACCCTTTGGCAACTAGAATTGTCCATCATACACCAAATATGGATATATGGAGCTGTTTTTTCACCTCTTCTGAAGCCAATGTGGTTAAATATTCCTACAGCTGTTAGTGTTATTTGATTCAGTGAGCTGTCCATCAAAATAGCCAACTCTTCTCCTGTAGCCCAGAGTGATACAGTTTTGATTCACACTTTTTAATTCCTTTTCCAAATTTTTGTTTTCCACTTTCCAACCTGACTAGCACTGAGACTACTTGAGTGACCCCTTGTTATGCTGAACCTCCATACAAAAAAAATTGAAAATTAGTGAAATCAGAAAACAATTCACTTGTCTTCAGTTCCATGCCATGAGTGAATGACACAATCGAAAGCTTTTCTGAAATCCTAACCACAGAATTTTGTTTTCAAGGAAAGATATGTGCCTTTCATGTTCTCATGTCACCCCAAAGCATTTCAGTAGATGAATTATTTCTGAAATGTAATCTTTGTTGTTTTGAATACACAAACTGCAGGGTCCCTCAAAGAACATGAGGTTAAAAAAAAAAGCTATTTTGGTATTGTGAGAAATAAATATTTATTGTAAACTAAAAGTCCCTGACGAAGTTATAAATTAATTCTATTTTCCATTCTGTACTTGACCATAGAATCTTTGACAACATTAAGGTTTAAGATGTCCTTTGAATTCTGGGTATTTATTTAACATCAGGACAGTATTTTTCAAATAGGAAAAAATAGACATCAGTCTACAGCCCTCTTATATCATCATCTGCATATAATCAAGGAACATATAGACAACTTTTAAGTGGTCTGACTGAAAAGTCTAGAATTACTCAGATTATTAATGAATTAAAGCCTTTAAAATTAAAGAGCAGTATTATTTTGCCTTAATATTTTTAATAGGTTTTGTTAGTCAATGACAACCAGTAGTACCAGGGCTTATTTGCATTTGATTTTGTAAAGTATATATTTTTATGCATAAATAACTGATTTAGTATTTGCTATAATGTATGCCAAATATATAAAACTTCTGCAGATTTTGAAAGTTATTTATTTTGATCTACTACTTTCTAATATGATTTTGTTTACATGTAAACTTAACATAGCATGGCATATTCTTAATTCCCAGAAGTGTTAATAAAGTGTTTAGTTACCAAATATATATATATTGTTGTTAATTGAAATTTCAATTCTTATTTTGAGGTTTTTGTCTCCACTATTGGAAGTTTACAAATCAGATTAATATGGCAACAGAAAACCAAATTTATATTTTGCTACACTGAAATTGATTGATTTGATGAATTTTTGGCTTTTTCAAGAAATGTCTATCCATCAAATTTTACAACAAAATGTAGTCAGCCTAATGCACCTTTCTTGTCATCTTAGAAAAGCAATACAACTGTCCCACACCCTTGCTCCTCCATATCCTAAAGTTTTTTTGTTTTTTCCCTTTGAGTATCTATTGAATTTCTTGTGACAGTTACTATTAAAGGAAATTGCAAAGGAATAGGTTTATTAGTACTAGGCACATATCATCATGTTTAGAATTTTTTTAACCCTCTTCCCCCACTACCCCCTCCCAAATTTATAAACTACTTTAGAGAAAAAAGAAATGTAGGATCAATGAGGGGGAAAAAACTGGAAGCTTCTACTGTTTTGTTTTTAAAAAATCATTCATGGGTTGTGAATATTGCTGACAAGTTGGTATTTATTGCCTTTCCTAATTGCCCTGAAAGGCAGTAGTGAACTGCATTCATGAACAATTAAAAGTCTACAGTGAAGATATTTCTGCAATGCTTTGATAGGGAGTTCCAGGATTTTAGCCCACAATTGAAAAATGTGATATTTCCAAGCCAGAATAGTATGTGGGACTTGTAGCATTCTCCTACGTCTGCAGTCCTCATCCTTTTCGGCAGTGGAGGCTAGAAATGTGTGATACTGCTAAAGAAACCTAGCTGGGATGCTGCAGTACATCTTGTGGATAGTATACCAATGCTAGAAGCAACAACTGGGTGATGGATAGGTTGCCAATTGAACAAGCTGCTTTTTTTTCTTAATGGTCTCTAACTTGACTGTTGAACACAGGCAAGTGAATAATATTCTATCCATTTTCTGATTTGTGTCTCATGGATGGTGTACAGGTTTTGGCAGGTTAATTGGTTGTAAAACAACTTCCTACTAAATCCCCACTTCTGACTGGGTTTTTGTAGCTATAGCAGATATGTAGTTGGCCACTTGAGTTTCGAAGATGTTAAGGGTAGAATTCAGGATTAGATTAGATTACATTACAGTGTGGAAACAGGCCCTTCGGCCCAACAAGTCCACACCGACCCGCCGAAGCGTAACCCACCCATACCCTTACATTTACCCCTTACCTAACACTATGGGCAATTTAGCATGGCCAATTCACCTGACCTGCACATCTTTGGACTGTGGGAGGAAACCGGAGCACCCGGAGGAAACCCACGCAGACACGGGGAGAACGTGCAAACTCCACACAGTCAGTCGCCTGAGGTGGGAATTGAACCCGGGTCTCTGGTGCTGTGAGGCAGCAGTGCTAACCACTGTGCCACCCACGTATGTTGTGGGAAGTTAGGGAAGAAATTTCAGGGCTCCCAGCAGAGATATTTTTACCATTTGTAAACCTAGTTGAGGTGCCAGAGGTGGCTAATGTTGTGCCTTTAAGAAACACTAAGGAGAAGGCTTGGAACTATGGACCTGTGAGGGTGACATCAATGGTGGGTAAGTTGTCGGAGGGCATTCTGAGCGATCAGATTAGTGTACGTTTGGAGATGCAAAGGACAAATGAGGGATAGTCTGCATGGCTATGTACGAGAGAACTTGTGTCTCAAACTTGATTGGGTTTTGAGGGTACGTAACCAAAAAGATTAATGAAGGCAGAGCGATTAGATTACTTAGTGTGGAAACAGGCCCTTCGGCTCGGCCCAGCACAACCCACCCAGACCATTCCCCTACGTTTACCCCTTCACCTAACACTACGGGCAATTTAGCATGGCCAATTCACCCAACCTGCACATTTTTGGACTGTGGGAGGAAACTGGAGCACCCGGAGGAAACCCATGCAGACATGGAGAATCCACATGGTAGAATGATTGAAGGTAGATCGCATGATATTCAGGGTTAATTTGTCAATTGGTTTGGTAGTAGGAGACAGAGGGTGGTAGTGGAGGGTTGTTTTTTCAGATTGGAGGCCTGTGACGAATGGTGTTCCACAGGGATGAGTGGTGGGTCTGCTGGTGTTTGTCAATTTAAATAAATGATTTGGATGAGAATTTCAGAGGAATGGCTTGAGAGTTTTGGATCACCCCAAAATTGGTGGTATCGACAACAGTGAAAGCTATCTAAGATTACAAAGGAATCTTGATCAATTGGGCCAATGGCTGAGGAGTAGCAGATGGAGGTTAATTTGAATAAATGTGAATAATTGCATTTTGGTAAAGGAAACAAGGGCAGGACGTATACAGTTAATGGTAGGGCCCTGGGTAGTTTTGTCAAACATTGAACTAGGGGTTCGGGTACATAGTTCCTTGAAAGTTGGGTCACAGTAGACAGGGTGGTTAAGGCATTTAGCACACTTGCCTTCATTGCTCAGACCATGGAGTATAGGGAGTTGGGATGTCATTTTGAGGTTGTACAGGATGTTGGTGAGGCCACTTTGGAGTACTGTTTACAGTTCTGGTCACCCTGCTATAGGAAGGATATTACTAAATTTGAGGGGGTGCAGAATGGGCTTGGAAGAGTCAAATGGTCTACTCCTGTCCAAAAGTCTTGTTCTCACATCGCCCACTCCAGAGCATTACCCACCTAATTGGAAACAAGCCTGTCAGTCAAATCAGATGGACATCCATGTAGGAAATCTCTCTATGTAAAAGACAGATGCTATATGGTTAAATCCTGTGTACTGGAGAGCCAGACTTGCCTGGCCACTTAAGGTTCCAGCACATCATGTTGAGATTGCCTAATTTAGTACAAAAGCAAACAATTTGTTATTTATTGTTAGCTATCACAGGTATTTGGCAAAAGAAGCAGTGGATGGGGAATTCTTGTTTTATACACAGTTTAAAAAATCTCAACACCAGGTTATAGTCCAACAGGTTTAATTGGAAGCACTAGCTTTTGTAGTACCACTCCATCAGGTGGTTGTGGAGTATAAGATCGTAGGACACAGAATTTATGACAAAAGTTTACAGTATAATACTGAAATATGTACGCTTCCCTTTTCATCTTGGAAAAGGGAAGCGAAATGTACATGAGGTCCAGGCAGCGAAGAACAGAACGGGCCCTGGAGGAATATTGGGTGAGTAGGACCCGTCTTAAACAAGGAATCAAGCGGGCTAAAAGGAGTCATGAAATAGCTTTAGTGAGCAGAATTAAGGAGAAACCCAAAGCCTTTTAGTCTTTATATAAGTAGTAAGCGGATAACGAGAGAAAGGATTGGTCCACTAAAGGATAATGAAGGAAGGCTGTGTGTCAAACCTGAGCGAATGGGTGAGATTGAATGATTACTTTGCATCAGTGTTCAGTGAGGAGAGGGACATGATGAATGTTGAGATTAGAGATAGAAGTTTGATTAGTCTGGATTGCATTGACATAAGTAGGGAAGATGTGTTGGGTAGGCTAGAGGTTATTATTAATCTGGGTGCCACTTCTATTTTCCTCAAACTGTCAACCCCACAACCGCCACCTCCCACCCCCAAATAGTACCTAAAATGGTATACTGGTTTGCAAGAGGGTTAGCCACAGGTGAGTACTGCATTGCCTTCCTACCTCTCCTGACAATCACCCATCTATCTGACTGAACCTGCAATGTGACCATCTCACTAAAATCTACTAACCATCGTACTCTGTGCCTCCTGTATGCTTCTGAGAGATGCCAACCGCCTTTCCAGCCGATCCAAATGTTCTGATGAGATGGTCCAAACACACCTCCTGCAGACTTAAGTCTGCAGGGACAGTCTACTGTTCCCTAATCTCCCACATCTGACAGGTGGAGTATGCCATAATTCCCTGTTAAAAGACTGGTCTAAAAAGACGTACACTTTTCTCAAATCCAGTGTGTCTAGACTGATTGCTGCTGACACAGAGAATTTAAAGCTTATATATTATAACGTGTAAAAGAGGTTCTAAAAAAAGTTTAAGAAAACTACCCTTCCCTTACACAGTTTTTAACTATACAAAAGAAAACAATTAATATTTAAATTATTTAGCTCACTTCATTCTTCCTCCGAAATGCATTATTTCATACCTTTTAATCTCAGCCTTATCCACAGTTAATATCCTCTTTTGCTACTATTCATCACTGTTTGCTAATTTCCAAGTTCTACAACATCTGTAACCTCTGAAAGTATGTCACATATATCCAGGTCATTAATCAATTCTTTAAAAAATGTGATTTGAATAATACTCTTGCTGTTCAGTTTTAGGTCCAAACCTCAGGAATGACATTGGTTTTAAATGGGGTACAGTACAGATTCACCAGGTAAACCCAGAGCTTAAAGGGTTAAAGTGGCAGCTGACTTAATCAATGTAATCAAAATGGTGGGGGAATTCCAGGACCAGAATGCATGGCATGGTATGTAAACTTAAAGGAAGTACAAGTTTGTAGACTCTTCACTCAAAGGGTATTGGTGTTAGACAATCCAGCCATATGAGGCAGGCTGGAGTAAATGGTTTTTCTTCCTTTGAAAATTAGGCACGAGCCCAATGATCCTGCAAAACTCAGGTTAATGAGGGGTACTAGTGAATGAGACCAAAGCTGAGGCTAATTTATTTACTCATTTATACTTAGCTTGAAATAAACAATGAGAAATACATTGTGCACAGGTATTTCAATTTTTATTCTAAAATTTATGATAAATTCCAGAAGAATAAAATTCTGTTACAAACCTTTAAGAAAATACAACAGGTGTAAATACTGGAAATTCATTTTTTAAACAGCTACAATTTTGTTTATAATGTCAACAATTTAGAATCATCTGATTTTGTTCACAATTATGATCTCCAGTTTAATTACAGAATAACCACTACTTTACAACACTAACTTTGAATAGTTCAACACTAAATATCCACATGCTCTCAACTGTGGTAATTTAACAGTCAATAAATACATTTTTACATTAAAACTTAATTTCAGGCAATGAAATTCCTTTATATGAATAGATGAGATTAAGACTTTTATGTTGTGACATTCAGAATATTATTAAGCATTTAAAAAGAAAACAATATTCTGGAGTACTAACTGCATGGTTGCATCTAATATCAATAAAATGCTTTATGTAAGGGCATCATTCTTTAAACTGCTTAAGGTGTTTTATTTTATTTCTCATGTTAATGCTTGGCAGAATTGCTGTTTAATAACTGACGTGTTTTTGGGCTTGAAAATAACTGGATCGCAACAAAATTACAAAAATTTTACGAAAGGAAGACATTGGTCAATAAACAACAAATATGCTGTTTAGGACTAAAATATAAATCCACGTTTCAATTATAGATGCTACATATTATCAATTGACCCAGGCAAAAATTCTGCTTATTTGAAATTAATTTTGTCAGTTACCTTTATATTATCAATTCCCATAACATTGGAAGGCAAGTGTTAACTGCTTTTTTCTTTAGTTGAATATGATATTTCTAACATGATGCAATTTCCCCAGACACTTTTGAACATAATTGTTTCATGTCTGCACTGCACTCCATGTATTAGAAGTTTGTGGTCAGGTGACAGTCACATGAACATTAGAATTCACATGCTCAAGGGCCTCCTCTGAGGCCATTTTTGTCCTTTCCATAGAATTAATTCCATAGCTATACTTTGGCTCTTGCTGTGAAGGCTGAGTTACAGGTAGATTTGTTGATTCCACAGTAGAATGATGGCTTGTTTCAACCTTTACAAGGACTTCATAGTAGAGTAGATAAAACACAGGTGTAACAATTCCAACTACCAACATTATCATCACTGCATTCCACCAGCGCATGCCCCAGTCAGCTCCATAATGTGGATCTTTCCGCGGTAATATTTTTCGATCTGCCGCTTGATAAAATGGTTGTGTAGTTAAAGAAGAAACAACCTCATTTAAATGCTCCTTAGTGGTATCATTTGACTTCACTATTCTTTCTATGTCTTTATCAACTTCCCGGAGAAAGTTATCAGCGTTTTCACTTGAAGAGGAATCTTCACCTGTATTGGAGTCCTGAAACTGTGCATTAGACTCCAAGGCAGGACGTGAAACTAGTCTTGATTTGGCGGGACTGTGCGTGTCACCCAACAAAGTGATCTTTTTCACAGGAATCTTTACAGATCTGAGAGCAAAAAAGTCTTGGTCTTTGATCAGATTATTAACCCTCTTGATATCTGCAACCTGAAAAGTAAATTTGATGTTTAGCAAGAAAAACTGTATTCATGTTATTCTTTCTGAAAGCTTTATACAGCATAGCCATATTTTACTTTACCATCAATAAATGCATGACATTAGATTGTAATTCTAATACCAAACTTGGTAGCCACCTCGAAGTGTATTTCAATCTCATCAGTTCTGTGCCTGCAATTTGACCTCCCAATATCTTCCTGGACTTGTAATCTCAGATTTTTCTACTTTACATTCCTAACATTAATAAAAATCTCTTTCATTGATATCACAATTAAAACAATCAGAAGGTAAAATCTTTTTTAACCGTACCACCAATTTCTGGTTGATGAGACAGCATGACTTGTTGAAATTTGTTTTTTTTTTGACTTGAGGACTAGGGATTTCTGGGAGACAGTTGGGTATATCGTTGAATGAAGGTAAGGGTTACAAGGAGCAATAGGGCAGCAAGTAATTTTAGAAAACAGAACAAGAAGAAATGGGTTTACGGTGAGATACTTTCAGTGAAAGGAGCCCCCTAAAATAAGCAGATTAGTGGTACTGTGCACAGTGTATTCCAGTCACAAACATGAATCACAACTTTAAAAAGGCCAATTATTTTGGTAAGAGAGTAGAACAGGCTGAGTCTAAAACATATGGCAGAGTAAATTTTGGAAACAAATTTAAGAACAAATTAAATATTCAAAAAAAACCCCAGAAATCACATGACACCAAGTTACAATCCAACAGGTTACCTGTAATTGCAAGCTTTCGAAGCACTGCTCCTGTTGGACTATAACCTGGTGTTGTGTGACTTCTGACCTTTTCCTCAGTCCAATCATATCATATATTCAACTGTGAATCATTCAGGAGGTTAAAGATAGTATTAGATTAAAAGAGGCTTCTAAAGTGGCAAAAACTAGTAGGAAGTCTGAGGATTAAGAGTGTTTTAGAAATCAGCAAAGAGCTTGAAAACAAAAAAAAACTCAATTTCTCTCTGAAGAGCCTACTAAGCAATGGTGTTACATCAACTGCTGACAAATACTCAAACATAAAGGAATCAAACCGATCATCTGGACTCTATGCAGGTACCAGAAACCACACTACCACTAACCCTGGATAAGTGCTATCCCACCAGCAGGACAGACCCAGCAGAGGTGGCAGAATAGTAAGTATAAAGTCAGAAGGAAGTTACTCTGGGAGCCCTTAACATTAATCCATGACAGATTGAAGTTTCACGGCATTAGGTCAAACGTAAGTAAGTAAATCTCTGCTGAGTTTTTTGTACTGTCCCACCTCAGTTGATGAATCAATACTTTTCTACGATGAAGGTAGCACGGATGGTGGCAAGGGCACAGAATGCACTGTGGGTTGTGGATGTCAATGTCCATAACCAAAAGCACTTTGACAGTACCACTGACCTGGTACAGACCTAAAGGTCATTGCTGCTAGAATCAGTCTGTGACAGGTAATGAGGGAACCAAAAAGAGGAAAAAAGATACTTAAGGACCAGGTCTTCACTGCCGGCCTCAAATGCATCTGTTTGGTAAGAGTGTCTTCACACAGCTCTTTTGAAGACCATTGTAGCTCAAGAAGGCCGCTTAACTCCATCATCACCATTTCAAAAACAACTAGGATAAGCTCTAAATGCTGCGCCAGCCACCCATGCCAACATTCTGAGAATGAATTAAAAAAAAACTTCTGTTCAAGAAAGGAGGGAAAGAAGATAGGCAACAACAGGCGAGTAGTCTGACATCAGGAGTGTGCTGGAATCTGTTATTTAGGAAGTTTGGGTATGACTAGATCAAGTTAACATACTTTTTTATGCAAGAGAGATATTGTTTGAAAAATTAATTTGAATATTTAGAGGATATAATATTTATCCCAAATTTAATAATTTTGGTTCAGTGTAATATTGAAGGAAGGATATACTTGCATTGTAGTCAGCACTATGAATGTTCACCAGATTAGACCTTGAAATATGAGAGGCTGAATAAACTGGGACTGTTACGCCTTAAAACGGCAGTGCTCGGACCCGACGTAGTGCACCAGTTGGAGGACGCTCAGGTGTGCGGTGGGATCCCGTCCGCGCTCACCCCAGCCCGGACGGAATTTCACATTGGCCCCAAGGTCCCGTACTTCCCGCGGGAGCCTGTGCCCCACAACCTGAGCCGCCTCCGGAATTTTAATTTTGCTCCCTTTCAGGACGTAAAACGGCGGGCCCTGTATCGACTGCTGCTGCACACCGTCCACCTCTTCTCCCTCATCCACTGTCCAGACACGCCTTGGCGTGCCCATTTGCCACCGAGCGGTGGGGATCCCCAGTGGAGGGCTCTCTACGCGAGAGTCCTCCCCCTTTCGGGGATCTGGGGTGGAGGGTGCTGCACGCAGCGGTCCCCTGCAAACGCAGATTGCGGTGGTTCATGGACTCCCAGCCCAACTGCTTGTTCTGTGGCGCTGTGAAGTCCATGGACCACGTGTATATTGGGTGTGGGCGTTTGCACTCCCTTTTTGATTTTCTGAAAAACCTTCTCCTCTGTTTTTGGCTGCACTTCAGTCCCACGCTCCTGATCTTTGGGCACCCGGTACAGAGGAGGGAGGTCAGGTCTGAAGACCTCCTCGTGAGTCTCCTCCTGGGCCTGGCCAAACTGGCCATAAACAGGTCCAGGCAGCGAGCCGCGGAGGGGTCGTTAAGGTCGACTGCCTGCCCCTCTTCCGCGGTTACGTTAGAGCCCGGGTGTCCTTGGAGAAGGAGCACGCGGTTTCCACCAACACCCTGGAGTTGTTCAGGGAGAGGTGGGCGCCGCAGGGAGTGGAGTGCATTATTTCCCCATCCAACTCTATTTTGATTTAATCCCTGCCCTCCCCTTCACTGTTTGATCACACAGCATTGCCCTTTGTGAAGGGTACTGCTTGTCTCTGGCCACTCGGGTGTTTCCTTTCTTCCTGGTGGTGGAAATTGAATAAAGATTCGTACACCTTGTGTCTCTCACTGTGTCTCACAAAAAAACTTTTTAAAAAACTGGCACTGTTTTCTTCTGAAATTTAGAAAACGAGGTGATCTGATTGAAATCCACAAAGTTCTGAAGGGGCATGACCGGGTAAACGCAGGGGTTGTTTCTCCTGTCTGGGGAAATAAAACCAGAGGTAGTATCAAGATAAGGTTTGATTATTTAGGACTGAGACAAAGATAAATTTCTTCACTAGGAGGACTGTGAATCATTGGAACGGTCTACCTCTGAGGGTCTGTGGATGTTTGATCATGAGTGTATTTAAACCTGAGATTGATATGATTACTACTCTTGTGTGGAATCAAGGGATATGGGAAAGAGGTGGGAAATGGCGTTAAAGCTATGATTACGCTGACTCGCAGAGAAGGCTCAATGGGCACTGTGCTTTCAAGGTTACAAGGTTTTTACTCCGTTGGATAACACTAAGCAATATTATCCTCTCTGACATTATTGTACTGCCAATTAATCAGCCTATAAACTTGCATTTTTGGCAGTTTAAATACTTGATAAATTTGAAACCAGAACATTTCTTTATCAGAATACAGACAAAACAGGCTATGCACTTGACAAACTCATTAAGTTTTGTTGAGCTTTGAAAATACTCAACTTGTAACAATTTTACCAAATACCATTATACACATAAAAAGACCAGTTACTTTTTGTCACAGCAAACACAACTTTGCATGCTTAATATAGTTTCATTTCAAACTATTTAAAATGCACATTTAACAAACAACATTGAATTACAAGCATAACACGTCACACTTGCAAATCTGACAGTAATGCATGCTGGGATCAAGATTAGCTGAAAGAAGCCATGGAAAAGGAAAATGGGAGCATGAATTTTAACTAGTGAATCCAACCTAAATATAGTTCTGGGCACCTTATTATAGAAAATAAAATTGTAAAATACACAAGGATACAATACAGATGTATGAGGATGATATATAGACGCGAAAGTATTTTGATCAAAGATTCAAAACATAAAACTTTATTCAGGAAAGTATAGAAAGATAAAGGAGGATTTCAAAGTATATTTCCTGGTCAGTGGTTCAATAGCTCAAGGGTATGAATTTTACTTTCCTTTCTTTCAGGAAATGGATGATGGTCCCAAGACTATGTTTAATAGCAATCTGTTTTCACATTGGAATTCTGATGATCTTAGTGGTGACAGTACTTTCTGCCATTTTTGCCTGGTCTGACAGACCCACTCTAAACTGGTCGGAAACAACTGTATTTAACTTAAATAAAGGGAATTGCAACAAAATGTGGATAGAGTTAGCTATAGTAAATTGAATGGATAGATTAGCAGAAATGGCAGTAAGCAAGCAGTGGCAGACTTTTAAGGAGGTAATTCATGATTCTCAGCAAAAATACATTCCAGTAAGGAGGAAAGATTCTCAGAGAGGGATAAACCAACCATTGCTAACTGAGGAAGTCAAGAGGAACATTAAGTTGAAAAAAAAGCATATAATAAAGGCCAAAGTCAGTGATAGCCCCCAAAGACTGGAATAAATTCAGAATCGAGCAAAGGAGGACTAACAAGATAATGAAGTAAATTAGTGAAAGTAAATTATGAGCACAATCTAGCAAGAAATATAAAACCTGACAATAAGAGTATAGTTAAATTTATAAAAAGAAAAAGACAAGTTAAAGTGAACGTTAGAAAATTATTCTAGGGAGACTGTTCTGAGGAACAAGGAAATGGCAAATAAATTAAACAAATATTTTCCATCAATGTTTATAGTGGAAGATATTTTGAACACTCCAGGATAACACTGAAGGATATGGAACAGGAATTAAGTACTGCGTTGATTGTAAGGATGTCAGCCAGGTGGACCTCGTCGAATAGGAGTTCCCTGATTGAGGATTTTAATCTGGTCCAATCAGAGAGCCCTGGCTGATAGATATAAACATGAATGTTTCGCTTGTCACTGGCCACTCGGGTGTTTCCTTTCTTCCTGGTGATGGAAATTGAATAAAGATTCGCACACCTTGTGTCTTTCACTGTGTCTCACACCTGCACACACACACCATGGGTGCTGGGGAAAAAATAAGCACTACCACGCTTAGGTGGTAGTGTGGGGGTTAATAAAAAAAAGAAGAAAAAAAAGAAAAAAGAAAAAAAGAGAGGAAAAAAAAATAAACATTAATGTTTCGCTTGTCACTGGCCACTCGGGTGTTTCCTTTCTTCCTGGTGATGGAAATTGAATAAAGATTCGCACACCTTGTGTACGCTTGCAATAGAGAGTAGTGGAGAAACCATCAATTTCTCAACTGGGGCATCAAGAAAAAGGAGCTCATTTGACTGCTTTATTTCAGAAATGAATTTGAGTGCAAGGTGGGCCTATTAAGACCTGTAAGGAAATTCCTACACGCAACTATCAATTCAGATATAGCAAACATATCTACATAATTGGAAACATACCAAAGTAGTGGGCCAGCTATCCTTTCTCAAATAATGACTATCCTGATTAGATAATGAAGTTATTATTTTAAAAATTACTACAGAGTAAATTCAAGGCAATCAGGTGAAGTCAACATTGTTTTCTGAAAAGGAAATGTGTTTAACCAATCAATTGAAGTTTTTTTTAAGGCTGTGTGTGATGGATAAAGAGAAATTGGTGTTTGTACTTTATTTAGATTTCCAGAAGGCAGTTGAGAAAGTGCCTCATCCAAGGTAACTGTAGACAATAAAACTCAGTGTAGGGAACAATATATTCACATGGATACAGGATTGGCTGACTAACAGAAAATAGAAAGTACGCATAAAAAGCCTTCTTCAGGTTGCCAAGATGTAACAAGTGTTGACCCACAGGGATCAGTGCTGAGACCACAATTGTTTACAAGTTGTATAAATGATTTGGATGAAGGGACGGAAGGACTGGTTGCCAAATTTGGTGATGATATAAAGACAGGTAGAAAAGCATGAAGAGGACACAAGGAGACTATGAAAATGTATAGTCAAGTTAAGTGAATGGGCAAAAATCTAGCTCGCCGAGAATATTGTGGAAAAAGGTAGAATTGTCCAGTTTTGCAGAAAGAAGAAAAAACCGATGAGAAATTGCAGAACCATGAGATGTAGATGGGTGTTCCTGTGCATGAACCACAAAAGTTTTGAATGCAAGCACTTAGGAAATGTAATAACATGTTATAACGTATCATGATGGGAATTGAACACAAAAGTAGGTTACACTCAGTTCTCCAGGACACAAGGGAGTCCATACTTGGAGTACAGTGCACAGTATTAGTCACCTGACTAACATCATTATGTAGTCCCAATTGTGATTTTTCTTCTTACGCTTTCCCATTATTTCTATCCAAATAGTCATCGAATGCCATTTTGAAGGCCTCAATTGAACTTGCCTCCACCACATTTCCAAGCCATGTATTCTAAATCCTAATCATTCCGCAGTGTAAGAAAGCTTTTCCTTGTATTACCTCTGCTTCTTTTGCACATCAGTTTAAAACTATGCCCTCTCCTTGTTCCTTTTCCGAATGAGAACAGTTGCTCACTATCTACTCAATCCATTCAACTCATGATTTTGAAAATAGATATCAAATCTCCTCAGAGCTGCCTTCTCTCTTGTAAGAACAGTCACAACTCTTCAATCTATCCTATAACTGAAGTTTTTCATTCCTGGAACTATTCCTCGAACTGCTTCCAAGCTTTTCCAATGGATTTACAGCTTTCCTGTTTAGTGGCATCCACAAGTATACATCCTGCAACAAGGGAGGTCTAATACGAGCTGAGGTTTCATACACATTCAACATACCTACTTCCTCTTGTACTCTTATTAATAATGCTGAGGAAACCTCCTGCCACCTTCAATGATCTCTGTACATATTCACTCAGGTCCCTCCACTTGTGCACCTCTTTTATAAATGGATCTCTTATTTTATATTGCCTTTCAATGTTCTTCCTTCCGAAGTGTATCACTTTACACTTCTCGGAATTGAACTTCATTAGTCACCTATCTGCCCACTACAGCAATTCCTTTTGGAGTTCCACAATGCCCTCTTCTCAGTTTACAATTCTTTCAAGTTTCGAGTCATCTGTAAACGTTGAAACTGTCTCCTGCACACTAAGATCCAGATCATTAACATATATCAGGAAAGGTTAGTCTTCTAATACAGAAACCCTGGAAAAGTCCACTACAAAATTTTTTCCAGTTCAAAAAATATCTACTTACCATTACATTCTGTTTTCTATCACACAGCCAATTTTACATTCATTTGCCCATAACCCTTGTATGGCATGATCTATAACGTTATCATAAATCTGCTGTGTGGCACTATACCAAATGTCTGATGGGATTCTGAAAGAGTTTTAACAGGATAGATATGGGGAGAGGATGCTTTCTCTTATAGGACAAGCTAAAACTAGGGGTCACTGTGTAAAAATAAGGAGGAGTCCATTTAAAACAACGATAATGCAAAATGTTTTCTCTCTCAAGTAATGAATCATTTGAAATCTCGTCCTGAAAAGGTGATGGAGGCACAGTCCTTTAATAATTTTAAGACTGAGGTAGATAAATTTCAGTTAAGCAAGAGGATGAAAGTTTTATCAGAGTAGGCAGGAATGACAATGTGAGATTACAATCAGATCAGCCATTGTTAATTTAATGGCAGAACAAGCTGGAAGGGCTGACTGGCTTATTCCTGGATAAAAACCAGAAGAGTTGTGTGACTCTTTGTCAGATTGCTCCACTGATGCTGCCAAACCTGAACTTTTCCAGCAATTTCTGATTTTGTTTGAGGCTTACTCCTGTTCCTTGTGTGGATATTCGTACCATTTCTCAGTATACATTATGCAAATTAAGGAACAGGCCTAACGCCATCACTTTTACTACTGAAAAGTACCCAGTCTATGTCAGATTTCCCAAGAAGTGTAAGACATCTCAAGCATTTGACTAACAGGTGAAGTTGGTAGCTTCATGCTACTACTACGTACTAGACACATGAGTTGTGTTTGCTACTAAAAAGATGCAACTGTCAAGCAAAAATGGCATTCTACCTATCAAATAAATAGGGTCATATAGCAGGAAAACAAATCCTCCAGTCCAACTTCTCTGTGCCAACCAGATATCCCAATTTGACCTGATTCCATTTGCCAGCATTGGGCCCATATCCCTTTAAACCCTTCCTATTCCTATACATATCCAGATACCTTTTAAATTGTACTGGCTTCCAGCATTACCTCTTGCAACTTGTTCCACCCTCTGCATGAAAACGTTAACCCTTAGGTCCTTATTAAACCTTTCCTCTCTTACCTTAAACCTATGCCCTCTAGTTTTGGGCACACTCCTACCCTCGGGAAAAGACCTTGATTATTCATTTTTTCCATGCCCACAATGATTTTAAAACCTCTGATGCTTCATGTAAAAAGTCCCAGACTATTCAGTCTCATCCTATAACTCAAACTCTCCAGTTCCAGCAACATCTTTGAAAATCTTTTCTGCACCCTCTAAAGTTTAACAATATCCTTCCTATAGAGTGACCAGAATGGTACACAGTGTTCTAAAAGTGGCCTCACCAATGCTCTTTTTAGCAACAACATGACATTCCAACTCCGATACTCAACGTTTGTACCTATGAAAGCAAGTATGCCAAGCGCCTTCTTGACCACACTGTCTACCTCTGACTCCACTTTCAAGGAACTACGCAAATGCGCCACTAGCTCTCTGTTTGTCAACATTCCCTATGGCCCTACCTTTTACCTGCCCTGGTTTGCCTTACCAAAATGCAACATCTCACATTTATCCAAATTATCCATCTTCCAGCTGATTAGCCCATCTGAATAATCCCCATACATGCATTTCACTATCAGAGTGCTACTAACAATTCAGACCAAGTGCCTGGAAGATTGACACTTTGGAGGTTCGCAATAAGCAAACTCTCACCAACCAGCCTACAATTGTCAAGCTTAAAAAATTATTCAGCATTCCATGTAATTCCACAAATGGGCAACGTTTGCTAAATAATCCAGAATGCACAAAGAATTACAATAACAATTTAGGATTGTCAGTCAGTCAGACTCACAATGTGACGTACCTTCATATATTAATACACAGTGCCCTGTAATTTTCATCAATGAAAAGAACTCAGGTACACAGTGTGCTTGTTTCATCTCAACAAAATGGGTGACAACCATTCTTATGTTCGTTTCTCAGGGCAATACCCAGACCAAAGTCAAACTGCTTTACTCAAAATTTAGACAAAGCTTGACAGTTAACTGTAAGTCATCACTTAATAGGTGTACTTTCCATGGCAACAACTCTCCCTATCTGAATCCGCTTAACAATCAGTTAGCACTTTCCTCTCACACAGTAAAAATGTTGTTTTTCCTTTACATTGGTTTCTTGTGAATTATTCTGATCACTGCAAGATGAAAAGTTTAGACAAAATGTGTTTTTTCTCAGCAATACTCAAGCTCTATAAAATCAAACAAAATTAAATCATGTGGATGTGAAACTAACACTAACAATCAACGGGGCTTGCTGTGCTGAAGCGTATTATGATTCTGTAAAGTTATCAAGAGTGCCAAACTATGAATTGAAAAACTCTAATTTTTATTTATCCCAACTGAACATTTTGAATGGGTGATGAATCAAAAATGTAAAATTTATTTAGTCTTCTTCATATTATCCTATTTAAGACTGTTTTAAACAGACAGCCAAAAAGTAGTTTATGCAAATGAATTCATACAAATCTTTCCCATATTTTGAGGCATCGATTTAGTCTTGGAAAGACAGAAAAATGTCTGTTTTCGACTTCCTAAAGTAGTAGTCTCAACAACATAATGAAATGTATGATAGTTTGTAAAGTATAAAAACACTGCACTGCAATACTCAAATTTGGAACCCATTTCTGTACTTCCATCATAATCTGCAAATCTAACTTAATTCGACAGTTGAAATCATCAAGAAGTGCTCTGCAGTTAAGTTAGCCACGTTGCACAACTGCTAGAACAAATTTTCCACAATAGATTTTTTGCTGTATTTGACACTGTTATTCTTGCATTCCCTTCAGTTTTGGCACTGCTACATCAATCCATTACTTTATAGTAGTTTAACACCAGAGTGTTCTGTGCCTTTACTCCCACATCTATATCTTCAAACATATTTTCTACCTAGTTTTTCTTATTATTCCTTCCACCTCTTCTTGTAATAGTCTTTTACATTACTGCTGAAATCATCACTTACAGTACAACAGTATTGCAAGGCAAGTGCATTCAAGGTGTCGCCCTCTTGAATTTCCCAGATCAAATACACAATATCATCCAACCGATCTTTAGATGTTGTTCTTCGTATTTTCTCCTTTCCTCTTGGTCTCAGCTCAAAACATTCTGTATCCTCTTCCGAAAGTTCATTTTCTGAAGGTGTGCCACTGGCAAATACGTAAACATTGTTTCCCAGTGCTGGCTGAATAGTAGCCGGCAAGAAACGAGCTTGACTTCTCCCTGCCATGGTCAACTGGAAAGAAATTTAACCTAATTAGTCTAAAACTGCATCAAGAAAAGCAAGGAAATAATTTTAACAAGTGAAGTCACATGAGGAAGGCCAGTAAATCCTTTCCCTTCTCTGATTCAGGGGTGCTGATGTCTATGTGAAATCCAACTGCTATGCTGGCTAAGAACAACACAAACAAGTGCTAAAATCTAAAAATAAAGAACTGTAGGTGCTAGAACTCTGAGACAACAACATGAAGTGCTGAAGAAACTCAGGTCCAGCTACATCAGTAAAAAGAACAAAAGTGATTAAATCTAATTGGGCCTGTTTTCAATGACTAAACCTACAGATAGGGTGAATAGCCAAGGTCTTCTCCCAAGGTAGGAGAGCCCAAAACCTGACAGCATAGGTTTAAGGCGAATGGGGAAACATTTAAAAGGGACCTAAGCAGTAACTTTTTCACACAGAGGGTAGTGCGTGTGTGGAATGAGCTGCTAGAGGAAGTGATGGAGGCTGGTACAATAACAACATTTAAAAGGCATCTGGATGGGTACATGAATAGGAAGGTTTTAAGAGTTATGGGCCAAATGCTGGCAAATGGGATTAGATTAATTTAGGATTTCTGATCGGTATGGATGTTGTGGACCAAAGGGTCTGTATCCATACTGTACAATTCTATGACTCTATAACATGTCTTAAAAATACAGGTTACCACTTAGGCAACCAACAGTTGGAATCGTCAATACATTTTTGTGTATAATAGTATTTTGAGTTCAAACAAATGGTTAGGATCCAGAATAGTTAATAGTATGGAACTAATAACCCAAGATTTACACAATCATAAAGAAATGGGGAGGAGCCACAGTCAAACTCCTGGAACTTGCCATCTCAGTGACAAATGAAATTATTTATCACTTTATCTTGAAATAATCTTGATATCCTCTGCCAGCACTCAATCTTCTCATTTCAAGAGAAAAAGTTCCATCTTCTCAATTTTGTTTTTAATTGTATCCTCTTAGATTTCTAAAATCTTGGTGAGTTTGCATTCTACATTTTAAATTGTTTACTGACATTTCCCTAAGTCCTATGTGAAAATATCCTTGAACCACAGTTACAACTAGGTTCATCTACCAGTAAAACATTAAATTTTTATTTTTCTAATCCATACCTCTAGCTATAAAACCAGAGATGCTATTTTGACTTTGTTATGGTTGTATTAGTATGATGCTTATAATGTCTAGATTATGTCCAAAGCACTGTACATTACCTATTAGTCCATTGAACTGCACCATATCGGAATTAAGCATATAATCTACGTCTCACCTCTCATTAGTTTCTGGTTGCAAATCTTGTTCATTTTACTTACTGACGGCTTTTGATGGCTGTCACTCTAATATAGCACTATACTGAAACATTAAGATCTTCATAGAATCATACAATCTCTACAGTGTGGAAACAGGCCCTTTGGCCTAGCAAGTCCAAACTCACCAATCCTCTGGTAAGTAACCCACCCCAACCCATTCCCCTACCCATTATTCTAGATCTACCCCTGACTAATGCACCTAACCTCTACATCCCTGAACATCACGGGCAATTTAGCATGGCCAATTCACCTAACCTGCACATCTTTGGATTGTGGGAGGAAACCAGAGTACCCGGAGGAAACCCACACAGACACACTGAGAATGTGCAAACATTACATAGACAGTCGCCCAAGGTTGGAATTGAACCTGGGTCCATAGCACTGTGAGGCAGCAGTGCTAACCATTCAGCCACCGTGCCGCTTCCTTGGGGAGAGTCCAGTCTCTGACCTTACCCCAACATCCAAAGCCCCAACCCACCGGGCAAAAGACTACAAGGCACAGAAACAGAAGTCACCCAATAGATCCATTTCTCCGTCCTTCAGTGAAATAATGGCAGATCTGATAAACCTCAATTACACTTTCCTGCCTTTCACCATAATCCTTGATTCATCTACTGATTAAAAATTTGCCTAATGCCACCTTGAACATACTTAATGCTACTGCTGCTACAGCCCTCTGCAGTGAAGAATTCCATATATTCATCACATTCAGAAGAAATTCCTCCTCATCTCTGTTCTAACTGGGTGTCTCCTTACTCTGAAGTTATGTCTTCGGATCCTAGAATTCATAAGCTAATCCCTCCATACATGGAATGAATTTTATTTGGACTCTCCAAAACCAATAACTAGTGCCTTGTACAGTTTTAGTAAGACTTCACTATTTTTATACTCCATTCTTTTTGACATAAAGACCAACATTCCATTTGTTTTTCTCACTGCCTGCTGAATTTAAATGCTGGTTTTTAAAATTAGTTATTAACAAGGATTCCCAAATCCCTCTATGTTGTAGCAATCTGTAGTCTTTCTTCACTTAGATAATATTCAACTCCCCTCTTCCTCCTGCCAAAGTATATAACATCAGTTTCCCACATGATATTCTATCTGCCAAGTTTCTGCCTATTCTCTGAATCTTTCTATATTGCTCTGTCGACTCTTTGTGTCCTGCTCATCTCTTGCCTTCCCACCTATCTTTGTATGATAGCCAAGTTTCGAGATGGCACATTCACTTCTCTGATCTAAGTCATTAATGTATTGTTATTAATTGGGGGCCCAACACTCATTCCTGAAGAAGGGCTTATGCCCAAAACGTCGATTCTCCTGTTCCTTGGATGCTGCCTGACCTGCTGCGCTTTTCCACCAACACATTTTCAGCGGGCCCAACACTCATCCTTGTTAAAAAAAATTGAAAGAACTGTGGTGCTGTAAATCAGAAACAAAAGTAGAAATTGCTGGAAAAGCTCAGCAGGTCTGACAGCACCTGTGAAGATAAATTAGAGTTAAATGTTTCAGTTTGAGTTCTGAGGAAGGGTCACCTAATCATAAATGCTAACTCCAATTTCTCTCCACAAATGCTGCCAGAACTGCTGCACATCACTAGTTAGAGGTTGCCAGCCTGAATATGTACCCCTTATCCCAATAGTCTACTAACAGTTAGTCAATCCTGTAACTATGTTAATATATTCCCTCAAACACCATTTATATTATTAAATTGCTTTATGAGATGTACCTTATCAAATACTTGGAAATCCAAATCTTTGGCACCCATCTATTGTATTTGTTACCACCTCAAAAAAAATTGTCAGGTGTCATTTCCCCTTCATGATGCCATGATGAATCTGCTTGATCATATTATGTGTTTCTAAATGCTCTGCTATTACATCCTTTATTATATAAACTAAAATTATCCCAATAACAGGTGTTAAGCTAACTGCCTACAGTTATCCTTATTCTGTTTCCCTGTTATTTTCAATAAGTATGTCCCATTGACAGATTTTTGGGCCTTTTCCAGATTTTCAAGATGCTTAAACATACAGTTCATACAGCACAGAAAAAGGTCCATTGTCTCAACATATCTATGCTAACCAACAGACACCAAACTACTCTAATCCCATTTACCCACACTTGGTCCAAATCCTACTGCGCCTTGGCATTTTAAGTGCTCTTCCATCCAGATACTTCTCAAATTTTGTCAGAATAGCAGCCTCTTCAGCAAAATTTGTCACCTCACCTTATACCCACTGGTCTTAGACACGCCTGCCATGGGGAAAAGATGCCTCTCGTAATTTTGCAAAACTCGAAGATCCCCCATCGCACCCTGCCCCCTCAAACCGTACTCCAAATAAAATAAACCGAATCAAGTCAGTTTCTCCTCATAACTGTAAAATAAGAACAGCACATCCACTATCTCTGTGTCTACTTCCCTAGATTTCCGAGGATCACATCCAGAACTCTCATGAGCCTGTGGCCATACTAATTCTCCAGTGACAGCCGCTGTCCCCTCTTGGGAGGCTCTGTCCTCTCCCCCAGCCACCCCGGGGGGCGTTGGCGATGCGGAGGTCGGGGCTCTCTCCCTCGCCCCATCTCCCGGGGGGAAAGGGGGTAGCTGCTGCCTCCTGCAGGGGTGGCCTGACGCCGGG
>NC_057711.1:47395651-47404541 GCF_004010195.1 Chiloscyllium plagiosum
AAAATATTGGGATGGGGATATTGGGTTGCTGGGGTGGTTACAATATTGGGATTGGGATATTGGGTTAATGGTCTATTAATATATTAGGATTGGGAATATTGAGTTATTGGGGTTATTAAAATATTGGGATTGGGGATATTGGGTTATTGGGATTATTCAAATATTGTGATTGGATATATTGGGCTGTTGGGATTATTAAAATATTGGGATTGGTGATAATGGGTTATTGGGCTATTAAAATATTGGGATTGGGAATATTATCTTATTGGGATAGAGGACATTAAACTATTGGGATTGTGATTATTGGAATTGACCTTGTTGGGATTGGGTGTATTAAACTATTGGGATTATTGTGGTATTGTATTAGGGATGTTGAGATATTGAGATTGGGTTTTCAGGGATTATTAAAGAACAAAGAAAATTACAGCACAGGAATAGGTCCTTAGGCTTACCAAACCTGTGCCAATCCAGATCCTATATCGAATGCTGTATTCTAATTTCTATGGATCTGTATCCCTCTGCTCCCTGCCCATGCATGTATCTGTATAAATACATCTTAAATGAACGTAGATTTACTCGCAGAGCTGGAAGGTTCATTTTCAGACATTTTGACACCATACTAGGTAACATCTTCAGTGAGCCTCCAGGCATTGGCTTCGATGAAACATCTGAAAATGAACCTTCCAGCTGAGCAATCAAATCTACATCCAGAATCTCAACCTGAGCTACAAATCTTTTCAAAACTCGCTAAAAACATCTTAAATTATGCTAATATGCCCGCATCTACTACCTCCACTGGCAACACGTTTGGAGTTAGGTTTGGAGTTATCAAGAATGGAATTTAGGTTATTGAGTTGTGACTGTGAAGTTTCAGAAATGTTTCTTACTACTGAATTCCATGTGCAAGTAGATGTGCAGTTGTAGATCTAGCTCTTTTGCAGCTGCTCAGGCCTTCCTAAAGCTAGTGACATGGCTTTCAAAGCTGAGTCAATGTTGGTAAAGGCAATGTCCACAGCAAGATTTCCTTGTTATTCTGTGTCATTGGCCACCCTTCATTTGAGGATGAAACCAAGCATTGCAAGTTTCTAGTGTGGGCCTTCATGTAGCTGAACAGGCCAATTCTTCTCCTCCAGATCTCTGGCATCACATGGTGCTGGATGATCTATGAGATAATAATATCCAAACATAGAATTTGTTCCCATTTAACGTCATGAAGTTTTTACAGTACAGAAAGAGGCCTTTTGACCCATTGTGTTGATTGATCATCAAACATCCATTTATTCTAATCCCATTTTCCAACACCTGCCCTGTAGCCTTGTGTACTTTTCTGTCCTACTCTATAACATCATGTAAATGTTTGTATTGAAAGCATGGGGATGCATCGTGATGGACGAATTGTCATTATTTTGGATGTTTAATAGTGTGATCCTCCCAATCAATAATGCCAATTCAAACGCTCTTCAAAGAGAGCATCTTTGTCCTCCAGTGAAATGTTGAGCGTTTGAAAGCCGAGAAAATGGGATTTTGTGGGGTGATGCTTTGCATCCATGCAGACTCCCATATCCAGTCTCTTGAATTTGATTTGGCATCACTTTTGCCTGAACATTGAAGGAGATGGCTTCAAGAAATGTTGGTGTAATGATCCATTGAATATAGAGGATGCAACAGAGACAGCATTTGTCATGGTGGGTCATGCTGGTCTTTAGTTAGTTATAAACTTTAGTTTGTGTACAACTGCTCGGAAATGTCTGTAATTCAGGTCAACTTCTCTTTCAGTTTCCATACTCTTCTCAAGAAGGGTCACTGTACCTGAAATGTAAACTCTGCTTTCTCTCCACAGATGCTGCCAGTCCCGCTGAGTTTCTCCAGCAATTTCTGTTTCTGTTTCTGTTTCTGCTTGTCAGCTGCTGGCTGTCAGCTGATGTGATGAAAGACCTTCAATCTAAAAAGCTAACTCAGCTTCTTGCTGAGTGTGTGCAGCATTCTGTTTATATTTTATTTAAGATTGAACTATAGACAGGAGCAGAAAAATGGGAAAACTTATTTATGGCAAAATAGTATTTGGAAAGCAATAAAGATAAAACTGAGCACGAGACATCAAGTAATCTTTTTCATATATATTCCTTACGGAATGCCATAATGATGCAGAATTTTGGACAAAACAGTTTATTCATTAGACATTCCAGTTTGATGGGTAATTTCTACTTGCACCTCACTGAATTGAATATTAACTAAAATTGAACAGTTTTAAGATCAAGAATTCTTTCATATGAGAGTTGTATTTATACATCAACTTCTTTCTTCTCAAACAAATCACTTGATGGGTCACAGTTAGAGTTTAAGCATGATTTTCCACAGTGCAATCACTGACTTGAATTATCTGTCCACTCACTTGTTAAGATTGTTTTAGTCCAATATGTGGCCAGATTGGCACAGTCTTAGTTTAATGCCTTTACTTGAAAGGTGGCGCAATCAGTAATGCAGCACACTCTCAGTACTGTATTGTATTGGCAGCTGCACTATATACTTAATTTCTGGAGTTGAGCATGGGCCCACAACCATCTGCCAGGGAACAGTGTTAACGCTGAAACAAGTTGTCACTTTAATACACAATGTAAATTATGCTAGATATGAAAAAGTTAATTTTTTTCTTCTATGCATAAGAAAGGGTTTCTTGCTGGTCAGTAGTAGCCAAAATGAATTAAATGTATTGTTTTTCATATGTTACCAAATTTGTTATCATTCCAGGACCTGTTATAATTTCTGAAAACTTAAGATTGTTATAAATGTGCATATTATACTCATGTAATGAGATAATTAAAAATAAAATGCAGAAGTGCATTCAGTTGTGCCTTTTCATTATAAATTCATACATTTAAAATTATTAACAGATACTTATATGAAAAATATAATCTATAATGTAATCAAGACACCAGGTGGACCCATCTTTGCTTCAAAACATTCCCAGTATGCTTGATGAAAGGTTTTTTCTCCAAAACATTTTCATCTGAAAATTCCCAATTCATATTGTTTTTTTCAAAAACTTAAGTATCTAAAGTGAAGTGTAATAATTACAATTCTCATAACAACTTGATTCAGTTTGCCAACTTATTTGCTCTGTTTTGCTTTTTAATTCAAATCTGAGCCAAAATGTCTGAATCTGTGTTTGGGCAGAGCCAAGATGCTGGGAGGCTGAATTTGGATTGTGCATTCTGTGTAATTGCATGATGAACACATTTCCTATGAATTTATCTGTGCCATTCAGTCAGCTGTACTACACAGATATTTTTCTTTGGCATCTAACAGTTTTTGCACAGGAAATCGTGGGATGTAGTGGGTAGTGCCACCTGCTCTGAGGCAGAATTTCTGAGATTAAGTCCCACTTCAGGACTGGATGACCACTGAAGGTGCATTTACAAATTGGTAAAACAGACTAATTATAAGCTTACAGATCTTTCCAGTACAATAGCAGGAGGTGGTAAGATTAGGCAATCTCCAGTTCAAGTAGAACCACGTGGTAGCTGCAAAGCACCAGCTCCTAACTTTAAATCTCTATCCACAAATTCTTGCATTAGGTTGTACTTCATGGCAAGTATCCTTCTTTTCTGGCTAACCAGAAGTATAGTTTCTATTTTGTTTGTTCAGATACAGTTTGTAATAAGTTTGTTTTGACAGAGATAGTATTTGAGTTTCTGGGAGGATCATTTGTAGTTTTTAGTTTATTTTCTATACATTTCAGACTCCATTTTAATTTGTGTTGTTGTACACATGAATTTGTTTTCATTCACAGTATGCAGGCATTGCTGGTTGGTCGGCATTTATTAGCAATCCTAAATTGCCCTTGGGAAGGTGGTGGTGAGCTGCCTTCTTGAACCACTGCATACCACATGCTATAGGCTGACGCATAATGCCCCGAGGGAGGAAGTTACAGGATTTTGATCCAGCTTGTCCATCATATATCTACAATTCCCACCTCCATTGGTGTGGCTGTTGAGATATTACTGTGAAAGGATCTTCTTGTGGTCCCCTAGCAGCAGTAGTCTGTCCTTTGCTCTTTATTGGGTGACGAGCCCTTGCCTTATCATTCATTGGCCTGGTCCTTCTAAACACTGGGAGAACATTTCTGCAGTTAATTCATTCTTGGTTTAACCTTTCTTGGATGTGGGTATTGCCGGCAATTTCAGCACTGTTGCCCAAACTTAATTGCCCTTCAACTGAGGATTCACTTGCTGTGGATCTGGAAACATACATCGTAATGATGACAAGTTTCCTTTCCTAAAGGGGATTAGTGCATTAGACTAATGGGGATGAATCTGAGTTGCGCCAAGCTTTCTGGTGTGTTTGTCACCACAACTTCTGTTGCCATTTCATCACCAACCTTACCGTGTTAATCATCTACTCTTCCTCCTTCATGTCTCTCATGTCTGATTTCCATCCCATCTTGCCACATACTCTCCCTGAAACAACTCAGCACTCACTGTATATCCACCAAAGTTGCCATCTGAGAAAAGACACCATGTACTGGCCATGTATTGGGAATCTGACATTGCCCCTACTGCAACCAGCCACAAAACCATGCTGCTCGTGGCACACAGGTAACATGGCTAACACGCATTCTCTCACCCTAGTCACTGTTTAACCACGATGCTAAAAGCTTCACCGCTTTTAAGATGCATTCTGTTTAGATACCCTCTAAAGTAAGCGTAATCCTGGCCTATTTACAACTGTACAGCTGTATATTTTCATTGTCCAAAAGAAGACTATCAAATGTGGGCAAACAATTGGATAAATAAAAACACAAATGTGATTGGAAGAACATTCAAGGCAATATAAAATAGGATATATAATTCTAAAGGGTTGCAGGAGCACTAGGAGTTGGATGAATATGTGCACAGATCAATGAAGATAGCAGGACAGCTGGAGAGAGCAGTTAATAACGTATACTTTCCCCTCAGCTTTATTAATATGTGCATTGAGTATAAGAACAAGGATGGGAGAAAATGAGCACTGCAGATGCTGGAGATCAGAGTCAAAGAGTATGGTGCTGGAAAAGCACAGCTGGTCAGGCAGCATCCAAGGAGTAGGAGAATCGAGGTTTCGAGCATAAGCTCTTCATCAGGAAGCTCTTCATCCTGATGAAGAGCTGATGCTGGGAATGTCCATTCTGATACTCCTCAGATGCTGCCTGACCTGTTATGCTTTTCCAGCACCACACTCTTCGATATAAAAGCAAGGATGATGAATTTGTATAAGACCTCAACTTGTATTATACCTCAACTGGATTATTGTGTACAGTTGTGAATGCTACATTATAGGAAAGGTGTGAATGCATTGGAAAGAGTATAGCAGCAATTTCAAGAATGGTTCTAGGAATGAAAAAGTTCAGTTATGATGATAGATTAAAGCAGTTGAGAGAAGAATGCGAGGAGGACATCTGACAGAGATTTTCAACATCATGAATGGATTGGATAGAGTAGATATGGTTGTTCAAAAAATGCCGAAGAACAACAGGCATAAGTTTAAAGTGATCTGCAAGAAACAAGGGTGAAATGAGAAAAAAACTTTTTAAGTCAGCAAATGGTTAGGGTATTGAATGCATTGCCTGGAAATATGGTGGAGGTAGATTCAGTTAAGATATTTGAGAGGGCATTGGGTGATTATTTGAATAAAAATAATGTGCTGGGGAAAATGCAGTTGATTGGCACTTTGTAATGATGTTCATTTGAAGAGCAGGTGCATGCATGATGGGCGAATGACCTCCCTCTACAATATAACAGTTCTGTGATTCTGTATGAATCATAAGGGATACTTGCAAGTTACACTAATAATGGCTTACCTTCAGCTGGCACTGACCTTTTAAATGTGCTTGCTGGTAACTTTAATATTACTGAAATATGTCAGATTTCAACTTATAAGCACCAGTGGCACATATATAATCACCTTTGGCAAGGACCTTACCCTTAAGTGCTCTCCAACTGAATGGATGTGAAATGTTCAATGCAGTGTTTGCAGTCCAGTGCAGTTGTGCATAGCTAATGGAAAGTCAATGCTTTGGTTGCTCAAGGCCAGTGAACATGCATCCCACCTTTTCAGTCATCAAACCGACACTTACTCTGCCCTCCATTCGTTTTCTAGCAGCACTTCTCTGATAGAAAAAGGAACGTTACAGCTGGCAATGCAGATCATGCTTCCCATCTCCTCCCCACCCGAAGCAGCTTTCATATTCCCTATTACCTTCTCGTATGCCGGCATCCCATTTCACCCCATCTTGCCCAAGATAGAGATGTACCACATTGAATTTCACCTACAATTCTCTCCCTGCACCTGAACCCTAGCATTACACGTTGCTGATGCCTGTCCTGCTGTTTTATACTACTCTTATGAAAACCAATGTGTTGGTCAATTTCAAAAAACAGCCCTCCCCTTCCCATTGACTACCATGTCCTCTGATGCTATTCTGAACTCTCCCCATTTGACTTGAGAATAGCCACCATCTGAATATTGATGGGGTGAATTGTGGTGTTAACAAGACATTTAATCATCATTAATCCCCATCACTTGGCATCCCATCATTGCCTAGCAAGAATCTCAAGATGCCAGTTGTGGAAAGCGTAAAAGATGGAGTGAGATAATCTCAACATCAAGATGTGTCTTGCAAACTTATTATCCAATTTAGCCACACATCTACCCATAGCCCTTATAAAATTCTGCTCATGGTCACCAATACTGAGGCGAGTTTTCATTTCTAGATTTTATTGACTTTAAATTCCACCAGTTGCCATGAAGGGGATTTGAACAGCTGTGCCAACACTGAAAGACACCAATACTGTATCAGAACGTCAAGAAAGTCAAGTGGGCAGTGGTGAATGTTGTTGTATCTCCATAGTCTTACCAGCCAAATGGGCTGCTCTCTTATTAGACTGGTGATGATTTAACCTGAGGGTCACCAGACTTCAGACGAGGGAAGAGGCTGAGAAGGAGAATCCCTCATGGTAACCTCCAAACCGGTGATAGGAACTGAACCCATGCTGTAGGCATCACACTGCTCTGTAAACCAAAAATCCAGCCAATTGAGCTAAATGAATTTGGTGAATGTAGTGGCCATCACAAAGGAGAAGATGCTGGTGAAGCGGAAAGATAATAAATCACCTGGACCAGATGGACTTCATCCAAGACTTCTGAAGGAGATAGCTGAGGAGATTGTAGAGGCAAGGGTGGTGATGCTTCAGAAATCACAGAAGTGAGGCAAGTACCGGAGGACTGGAAACTGGCTAATGCAACACCCTGTTTAAGAAGGGAGGGAAGGGGGGATCCAAGATGGCGGCGACCCAGCAAGACTGAGTCTATAGTGCCTCTCCCAAGACTTGGGTACAGTGGGTCACCCATCCCCTACCACTCTCACCAAATCATTTATAATAGTTGTGTAATTTAATTAGTTGTGTAATATTACATTTAAACAATTTAATCCTAAGTAAAAATGACTAAAGGGAAGGGATCCCGCAGCTCTCAGCAAGCAGGAACCCCTCCCCCACCCTCTCCAGCTGCAGCAGAGGCGTCCACAGCCGCCCCGGGGGACTTACCTACAGTGACAAGCCTTGCAGAAATGATTTCCAAGCTGGATTCGAAGATTGATGCCTTTATTGAAGAATCCAGAAATCGTTGGGACTCGTTCTCGGCCGCGCTGCAGAAGCACAACCGAGAAATCCAAGAAATCGAGCACCGAGTCAGAGGGGCGGAGTTAAAGGCCGCGACCTCCGAAACTACCGCTCAATCGGCCGTGGATCAGATCCGGACTCTCGAACAGCGAGACCGGACCTTAGAGAATTACATTGACGACCTCGATAATTGAGGTCGTCGAAAAAATATTCGTTTGCTGGGCCTTCCCGAACGGGAAAAGGAAGGCCAGCTTACAGTATTCCTGGAGCAGTGGTTGCCACAGCTTTTAAATCTGCAAGCTGGATCAGGCCAGGTAAGGGTGGAATGGGCCTACCGGGTCGCAATACGCGGGCCCGGCTCGAACCAGCGTCCATGCCCGGTCCTGTTCCGGCTGCAGAGCTACAAGGAGAGGCAGATACTCCTAGAAGCCTCTAGAAATCTCGGAAAAGACCCCCAAGCTATGATCTATAAAGGACCCAAGATCATGCTATTTCAGGACTTTTCCCCAGCTTTGGTTCGAAAGAGGAAGGCATTCGACGAGGCGAAGAAGCGTTTAAGGGACTTAAATATCCAGTACTCCTTACGCTACCCAGCGAAGTTATGCTTTAACCATGAAGGATCCGTATATAACTATGGATCACCAGAAAAGGCTAAGGAATTCTTGGACTCTCTTAGATAAACTGTAGGACATAATGGATGTTGGTTTGCCTTTCCCCCCGCTTTGGTTTATATCGCCCCCTTTTTTTTTCTCTTACCTTACTGTTTAATATTATCATGGGGGGTGGGGAGAGGGATTTGATTTTCTCCCCCCCCTTGGGGTTGTTTTCTGTTATTATTTTATGTATATATGAGGGATGTATGTATATGTGTGTGTATATATATATGGGGCGTTTGGAAAGCTGGGGGAGTTTGGTTAATGTTGGTGGGAGGAGGTGGTTACCTTATTCAATTTTACCTCTGTCTCTAGGAGCGGGGTTGTTTTCCCCTTGTTATTTTGTATTATTATATTTAATTATTATTTGTTGAGGTGGTAATTTTATAGTTATATGTTTATATATGGTATTAACATTACCAAATATACCCAGGTGTTGGTATGGGTGGGGGTAGGGTGCTCACTGTTAACTCTAGCTTTGTATTATATTTGAATTCTCCTCATTTTATTGAGGAGTGCCTGGGTCAAGGGTGGGGCATTGGTTGGGAGAGGATATGATGGACTTTTGGAGAGGAAGTGACA
>NC_057711.1:47406362-47464632 GCF_004010195.1 Chiloscyllium plagiosum
TTAGCACTGAGACTAGAAGGGATACTGCCACATATTATAAAGGAGGATCAGACGGGGTTTATTAAGGGCCGTAGATCATCCAATAATGTTAGAAGGGCTCTGAATATGATTCAAGCTTGTCATCAGGGAAAGATACCAGGAGTAGTGGTTTCATTAGACGCGGAAAAGGCATTTGATAGGGTCGAATGGTCATATTTGTTTTACACATTGTAAAGGTTTGGCGTTGAAAAGGTGTTTACCAGATGGGTCTCAACATTGTATAGTGATCCCAAAGCAGTTGTGGTTATCAATGGATTAGGTTCGGATAGCTTCAGTGTGGGTAGGGGCTGCCGTCAGGGATGTCCCCTCTCGCCATTGTTATTTACGCTAATAATTGAACCACTAGCAGAAGCTATACGAGCTGATTCTAATATAATGGCCCCGAGGATTGGTACAGGTAAACATAAAATTACCCTTTATGCAGATGATGTTCTTCTATTCCTCAGTAACCCTCTGATGTCCATACCTCGCCTAATCCAAGTTATCAATACATTTAGTACATTCTCAGGCTATAAAATTAATTTATCAAAATCGGAGGCTATGCCAATGGGTGGTCTTGCTATGATACCCCGCTTAGCGGACGGATCCCTTTTTCCCTTTTGTTGGTCCCTGGAGGGCTTCTTATATTTAGGCATTTTTATTACTCCAGTATTTGGTCAGTTGTATAAGGCTAATTTTGTGTATTTATTGGAAAGGATAAGGCAGGACCTCCAGCGATGGGGAGACCTACCAATTTCCTGGTTGGGTAGAATAGCACTAATCAAAATGAATGTCCTGCTCCGTCTCCTATATCCTATGAGAATGCTTCCGGTGATGCTGCCGAGGACGGCTTTATGTAAATTATATAACTGGCTGGGTTCCTTTATCTGGAATCATAGGCAGCCCCTCATTAAGCTGAAGAAGCTACAGCTTCCACAGGCAAGGGGTGGATTGGACTTCCCAGACTTTAGGAAATATCAGTTAAGTTCCCTATTAAGTCACATAGCTGATTGGGTCTTGTCTGATCCACAATCAATCTGGTTGGACATCGAGGCCTCTCAAGTAAAATACCCACTTATTAACCTTTTATTTTCAGACAAGAGGAAAATCATTACAGATCACTGTAAAAACCCTATAATACTAAATACAATTAAGGCTTGGAATATAATGCGGCAAAATGAGGGCAATTCACATAAAACATCCCCCTATGCACCGATAGTGGGAGCATGGGGATTCCAACAGGGTTAACAGATGCCACTTTTAAACTCTGGAGATCCAGGGCTATCTCATGTTTAGGGGATCTATTTAAAGATGGGGTCCTGATGTCTTTTGAACAGCTGCATCAGAAATTCGGATTACCTAATGGAGACCTCTTTCGATACTTCCAAATTCGAGATTATATACAGAAGGAGACTACATTATTAGATAGTCTTTATAAATCCGATAGAGAATGTAGTGTCCTACGACCAGTGGGGGATCTTCCAAACAGTACTATTTATCATTTACTACATGATGAAGAGAGAGATATGGACAATCTGCTTAAAACATGGGATCAGGATCTGGGACTAGAAATCTCCACAGAAACGTGGAATGATATCTGGGAAAATGCTAGAAGAATTACTATTTGTAACAGAACCCAGGCTATCCAGCTGAAGATACTTCATAGGGCCCATATAGCACCAGTTCGACTGGCAAAATGTAAGGCAGGAGCATCTCCAATGTGTCCCAAATGCAAAATAGAGGTGGGCACTCTTGTACATTGCTTATGGACCTGTCATAAGATCCGTAGATATTGGACTCTGGCTGGTCCGGAGTCCCTCGGGGGAGGAATCCCGCACGAATACGGGTTTTATTACATCTGATGTTAACACATTCCAAGCATTAAGAGACTTAAATATACACTCTGGTTAGTTGTAGGTTAGATTAGTAGATAGTTGAGTTTTGTTTTTTTTTCTTCTTTTTCGTTTTTTTTTGTTTTTCTGTTAAATTTTGGCTATTGTATATTTGAGCTAATTGTATATCAATGTTTATATCTTAGAGTTTTGTTTATTTTTGTAAACTTGTAAAATGTAAAATTTCTAATAAAAATATCTATTAAAAAAAATTTAAAAAAAGAAGGGAGGGAAGCAGAAGACGGGAAATTATAGGTCAGTTAGCCTGATCTTATATCTGAGAGTTTTGTTTATTTTTGTAAACTTGTAAAAATGTTAAATTTCTAATAAAAATATCTCTTAAAAAAAATTTAAAAAAAGAAGGGAGGGAGGCAGAAGACGGGAAATTATAGGTCAGTTAGCCTGATCTTAATATTGTTAAGATTTAGATCTATTGTTAAGGATGAGATTGCAGAGTACTTGGAAGTGCATGGTATAAAAGGGTTGAGTCAGCACAGGAGGAAAAAAAAGCATAAAAATCAAGTATAAGCAAATAAAGATACAAACACAGACTTTCACTTGTGAGGCAAATGGCACAACTTGAGCAATTTACTGAATTGCTGTGCCCACCTGAGACAGTTGGATTTTTGTTTAGTGGGGTGTTGTGGAGGGTGAGGGTTGTAAGGGGAAGGGGGGCACAGGTTGGAAACATGAGCATTGGATGGAGTTGGCCATTGATTGGAAGCAGCCACAGGTCTAAAAGGCCTGCCACTGTGCTCCAGTTTATTTAGCCAAATGAACGTCTCTTTGAACCAAATAACAGCAAAATACTGCAATTACTGGAAATCTGAAACAAACACAGAGAATGGTGCGCTGAATTGGTTCTGAAGTTCTGGAGAAAGGTCATACTGGACTTGAAATGTTAACTCTATTTCTGTCTCCACGGATGCTGCCAGACTTGGTGAGTTTCTCCAGTATTCTCTGTGTTTTCTCCATGAACTCCCTTGTTCAGTTGAGTGAGATCTATGCACAATTTTAATTCTCCATTGAGTTTTGGTCATTTTTAAAGTTATGAGCACAATTGTGTCAGGTCTGTCACTAGTGTTACATCATTTTTAATATACTGTATAGGTGATCCTTCACTTTTTTAATGGTAGCTGAGTTACCTTTTTTAGCAGTGTACAGGCGAGACCATGCATTTCTACTTAGTAGTGATATGTTCTGATTCTTCAATGTGTAAAGTTCCACCGACCACTCATCCTTTTTGGCTGAATTTGGGGGTAAATTAGCCATGCACATGAAGAGCTGTGTCCTCTGGATCTTTCAGTTTTATGCTTAGAGGTTTAATATCCAGAAGATAATAACAGCAGAATATTGATAACTGTAATAAAATGCCAGTGATTGTTCAGAAATTAAATGGCATTAGAAAGAGGGTGTCTTAAATTGTCTTTAGAAATCTTAAGATCAACAACCATTCACAATTTTATAATGTAAAATAAATATTAAAAGTTATGATTTTTTTCCTTTTACCTGTTGTGTACCATGTGAAGACAACAATTTTTAAGATTAGCAAAATGTTCAATTAATTTTTATCATCTGCAAACTAAAGATCACGAGTCCAACCATTATTTCACCCATGTCCAACACTGTTCTATATCTACATAGTTTTGGACCACAAAAACTGTGTCAACCTAAATCATCCTCTGCAAAACTTGCATTTTGTTATCGTGCAACTTTAAATGATCAAACACTGTGACACCAAGCAGGGATCGAGTGACCCCAATCTTAGTTGGGAAATTTCCTGAGTGCTCTGTTAATAGTACTGTATCATCAATGACCCTTTAATTTTATGAAAATCTTGAAGAATTTCAATATCTTCTGGTGAAGCCTCTCTGCCATTGAACCAAGTTTTAAATAGTTAGAAAAAGGATTACATGACTCACAAAACAGTACCATAGGATAACTAACAGTTGCTTTTTTATTCAACAAAACTAAATGGTTGGCAAAATTTCCAGGTTATCTTGACCCAATTCTCTTTCGGAAGTTTCTCTTATTTTTGGAATGTAATAGATTCAAATGTACTTGTGGGACTATCATGTGTGATATTTGCATTAACTGCAATAGAAGGCAAGATAAATGGACTATATGATTGATGGCAGATGGCCATTTTACATGCTTAATGAAGGTTCCCCAGCTAAAACCAATACCATCACAAAACCTAGCAACAAGTCACATGTTTGTACATCCTATACAAAATAACAAATACAAATTGAAATAATGACATTAAGTATTAATACTCAATCCCTAATTAATTATAGCCCTTGATAGTTGGAGAGATTAATTATTTAAAGAGGCATTTACTATGGAGTTGATTTGTAAAGGTAATGTGATAACATCAGAATTACTTAAGTAACCAATAACCCACAGCTTCTAGAAAGGAAAAAAAATGCTTGCATTCATTGCGCAGAGCTAAGACCGTACTAATGTGATTTATAGCTTTTGATGTACATTTCAAGTCTCATCTTTATAAGGAAATGTAGGTTATGTAGAGAAATTCAACAGCCAACTCACAAAGAAACAAGGTTCTTCAAGCAGTATTGTGATGTATGTTTGGGGGTAGTCTATTTTAGTAGTGTTTGTTGACACTGGTCAGAATGTCAGAGCACTCCTTTGCACTTGAAATATTGACGTGGACCTTATTGTACGCAGCCAAGAGCATGGGTGAGGCTTTGGCCCCTGCACCTCAGCTGCAAGGTTTCTGACAATGCATCATTTCCTTAATACCACAATACCTAGATTGTGTACGCTTGTAGGAGGATAAAGGCATAGCAATGCACAACAGTTATCATATTGGATTAATCTGGAGATTTGAGATTAAATTTCATTTTGGCAACTGAGAAATTCAAATTCAATAAATTACCTTTTCAATAATCAGGGATTAAAAAAAACAGTGTAAGTGCTGTGACTATGCAATTACTGTAGTACTATTGTAACAATCCCATCTAATTCTCTTATGTCCTTTAGGGAAAGAAAGCTGTTATCCTTATCCACTCTGACCTATAGTAATGTTACCTGCAGGATGAACTCAGTTGTCCTCAAAACATTTTTATGATCATTTTCTCAAGTGTAATCAGGGAGTTGAAATAAATGCTAACTGTAACAACACTGGCCTAGTCACAAGAATTAAGATAAAGTTACTTTTGTATCTGGGATTGAATCAATAACTTTCTGATTGAGAGGCATAAGCATGACCACTGAGCTAAATTCTCACTCTTGCTAATTTAAATTGCATTAGTTCACTAAGCATTTCATATGAAGGTGTAGTGAAAATCTAAAATATGAGAAAATATTCACTTAACAGAATTAGATATTTGCCAGTTAAGTGAACCATTCTTGAATTGCTTCTGATATATTTACAAAATTTATTTAAAAAGGTCAAAACTGTATTCAAGTTGTGTCCTCAACAATATAATAAAAAAGTGCAGCAAAACATCCCTACATTTAAGTTCTATTTCCCTTGCAGTAAACAGCAGCATTTGATTCCATAAGGGACAGAAATGTCAAGCGCATTGACAAATGTGCTGCAAAGCCAATAGTGCTGTCAAGTAGCATGGAAATGATCAAGATCACCTCAGCCCAGGGCTTGGAGCAAAATTTGAGGCTAATGGTGGCCAAATTGCATTACAACATGAATTGAACCATTGCACAAGTGCAGCAGATGCAGACCTTCATGGTGGGGAATGAGAGAATGGCCTTACGCTCGCAATTATAAGACAAAGGTTCTCTACCACACCCATACTGCCCGCCAATGATCAAAATCCATGAAGAGATCTTGGACAACATGGATCACTTTCCAAGCCTTGAGAGCTTATGCCAACAAGGGCAGACATTGGCAATAAGGTTCAAAATTACTGTCAGCGTACCAATGCAGCTTATGGTCACCTGAGGAAGATAGTGCTTGAAGAACAGGACCTTAAACCTAGTACCAAGCTCATCGTCTGCAGCAAAGTAGTGATACCCACCCTCCAATATGTCTCAGCGTACACACAATGTGCACTTCAAAATCCTGGAGGGATGCCACCAGTGCTGCCTCCACAAGATTCTACAAATCCATTGGCAGGAGAGGAGCATCAGTGTTCTCACTCAGGCCAACATCCCCAACATTGAAACACTGACCATGCTCGTTCAGCCCAACATAAGACTCCTGAAGCAAATGATCCACTCAGTGCTTCAACACATCAAGTTGAGGAGGGAAGAAGAATTGCTGCAAGGACACCCTGAAAAGCCTCCTTGAAAAGGTTCAGCATTCTCACCAACACCTGAGAAATCTTGGTTCAATACCATCAAAGTGAGGGAAAGCATCTGGGAAGGATCAATCCCATCATTGACCAACCTGACATCATGTGTTGACAGAGAAAATAATGCATGGCATTCTGAGCATCCCACCCTCAATTCCCCCAATCAACACCTGCCCTACCTGTCACAGAGACTGTAAGTCACACATTAGACTCTTCAGTTAGCTGGCAGTTCATTTCTTGTGGAAGTAAAGTCACCCTTGACTAGAAGGATCTACCTAAAGTGATATAAATGTTCAAAGCAACATGCAAAATTTCACAGCAATCTGTCCTCCAGAAAGATTAATAAAAATGAGCACGAGCCTGCAGTCCACCCTCATGACATGGAGGTGCTGGTGTTAGACTGGGGTGGATAAGGTCAAAAGTCACACAAACCCGGGTTACAGGTTTATTTGAAATCAAAAGCTTTTTGTCAGGTGAAGTGATGAAAGCATCCAGGCACAAACTTTATAATCAGGGAGATCAAAGGATCATACAAATGGTGTGAGTGGAGTGTCAACAGACAGAATAAGAGGAACCTTGATTATCCGGCATTCGATTATCTGAACAAGATGAATAGTCCCAAAGCTTGGCTAAACAGTGTTATCTGGCATTCAATTATCCGGCATTCGACGATCTGAACAAAATACTCCCTGCCTGTGTCTATCGGATAATCAAGGTTCCTCTATTATAGGTCTCTGTAGGTGATCAAGAGTGTCAGACGGTGTGAGTAAAGTGTCAACAGCTGAATAACAAGTGAAGGGATAGTGTATAACTGAGACAGCAAGATAACTACAAAACAAATTAAAAATAAGGTGGTGCTGGAGACAAACCAAATGACTGAAATAACATGATAGACATAAGAGTCGCATGATGAGGGTTTAACCAAAGTATGAATTAATCCAAAACTGTAAAAACTAATTACGGTAGAAAAATCATAACAATTTATCAAGGTGATGGTGTTGAAACAGGACAGTAAGGAAGATTTTATAGAACAATATATTGGGGGTCAGATGTAGCGTGACATGAACCCAAGATCATGGTTGAGGTAGTTTTCAGGGGTACGGAACTTAGCTATCAGTTTCTGCTCGGCGATTCTGTGTTGTGTATCTCGAAGGCCGCTATGGAAGACACTTACCCGAAGATTGGAGGTTGAATGTCCTTGACCTCTGAAGTGTTCTCTGACTGTGAGAGATCATTCCTGCCTGGTGATTGTTGGATGGTGTCCATTCATCCATTATCTTAGTGTCAGCATCTTTAGGTGTCTGGTGTGTTCCTCCTTGTCTGAGTAAATTGTGTGTATGCACAGGGCTTGCCTGTAGGGGATGGCTTCTTTAATCTGTTTAGAGTGGAAGCTAAAGAAGTGCAGCATCATGAGACTATCTGTGGGCTTGTGGTAGAATGAGGTATTGAGATGTCCGTCCTTGAAGAAGATGCATGTGTCCAAGATTGAGACTGATTCTGAAGAATAGTCCATGGTAAGTCTGATGGTGGGATGAAAGTTGTTGATATTATTTTATAGTCGTTTTAGTGATTCCTCGCTATGAGTCCAAAGGAAGAAAATGCTGTTCATGTATCTGGTATATAACATTGGTGCAGCAAAAAAAGTCTTGCTCGAACTTGTGCATGAGAATGTTGGTTTTTTTGGGGTGTCTACCACTGTCAAGATGATAGCATTCATTGCCAAACATTCCTTCAGTTTCTTCCTTTTTGCTCATTGGCCAAAAGGCCCAAATTGTGAAAGTACAGTCTTATCAAGTTTTCTCAGGCCAATAGCTGCTCTAAATTGACCTGCAAGTCTGCTGCCCAGTCACAAAAGCCTGCATCTGTATGCTGCAGCTCCTGGAGTTGCACCGTGCAGCATTGGAGCAATCAAATACAAATGGTAGAATGAGAATGCACCTGGGTGATTAATTCACTTTTTAATGGAATATTGTGTGGTTTGATAAAATTGATTTGTGGCGTGATAGATATTAATTTAATATTGTGGCCGAGAGGATGCTGTGATTCTTCTATGTCGTGTGGGCATTGCTGACAAGGCCAGCATTTATCCTCGAACTGAGTGTCTTGCAAGATTATTGTATAGAATTTGGGCACACTTGTAGGCCAGACTCAAGAAAAGATGGCAAATTACCTTTCCTAAAGAGCATTCATGACCCAGATGGACTTTTATCACCATCAGTGATAGTTGTACAGGTCAGCCTAATTGGGACTAGTTTTATATTCCACATGTGATTATTGGTTTAATTTGTATTCCTCCAGGAGTTTGAATCCACATCAGTGGGACCCAGGGATCACTGTTAAAAATAAGCAGTCACCCGTTTAAGATAGTAAAAAAGGAAATTTTCTTCTCCCATTGGGTCAGGAGTCTTTGAAACTTACTCAGTTGGCAGTGGGAGATGTGCCTTTTGTGTATTTTGAAGGCTAAGATGGGTTGATTCTTGCTCAGCAAAGGAGTTTCTGGCGGTCAGAAATCTAGAGTAATCAGATCAGCCATGGTTTTATTGAATGGCAAAACAGATTCAAGGGACCAAATGGCCTATTTGTGCTCCTAATTTGCATGTTCATAGAAACACTGTTTGATTTTGTCTTATATGATCACAGCCACAAACTGTTAAACCTTCACTCAATTGGCAAGTGTATCCTTTTCAAAACATATATTTAGTTGACCAAGGAGTATGTAAAGGGGGGAAGCATTCAACCCCTCCTCACCTGATCATAACAAACTCTTCTAACAAACCCTGTCACTCCTCTGAAACTCGGCTGGATATCTTCCTGTGGATTACTGTGCCTTGCCATTACCAAAAGGAACATTCCTCTGTCAGGAACATTTTATTATGTGAATGAGTCATTGAGAGATGATGATAATCTGCCTGTTTTTTTCAAATGTTACAACATCAGAGACGAGACACAGGAGGAGTCAGCAGGGTGTCAGCATTTCAAAGTAATCTACAGTCAGGAATCCATTAAACACACACATTATATTGACACAGTGTAACTCTCTGAAGCTTTTATATTCCCTTGCCTTTTCATCAACTTTTCTAACTATGTTTATTGTACATCTTAGAGACGCATGCTCTTGAACTGCCAATAAGTAATAATGACGGTATGTAAAATTCAGGTCGATCTTTTGTTTTAAAAAACCTGAGACAGCAAAGTAAAAATTCCTTGGGAATTCACCCAATCACATTTTATAAATAAATGTAGAAAAATAGTTTGCATGGTCTTTAGGCCATATCTCTAAAGTCACCTTTCATTTTCTTTTGAAAGACTGGAGAACATTCTTACAGAGTGAATTAGAAATTGGATTACATAAGTGGGTAGTTTCAAACACATAAAACTTTCTAAAGCTGATCTTTCAAATCATTCTGTGTAAAATGGAATAATTGCAAATACTAGAAGTCGAGGACAAAAGCATAAATAATGCTGGAAATATAATTATTGTTTTTTTATGAGGATCATGTATCATTTAAAGAAGATTGTATGTTTGTCTAGAACAAATTGCACCAACATTGCCCTTAAAAAGGCATTTTATTGACATTGCATTTTTGATGTACTTCCAGTCTTCTTGGCTATTGCTCATATAAGAAAATTTCTAAATTAGCATAAACCAATGACATAGACAGTTACAATCTCTACGACATTACCATGGTATATTTTAGACTTTATTTTGCTTGAGTATAAGTCTCCAACTGTATCAGTTTTACCAATGAACATTGCTACAATTGATCTATCCAACATTGCAGTGTTTCTGTGGTGAATAATTTGAATCCTCCCTTAGTTTTTAATAAATTAAGCCATGAACGTGATAGGAAGATACCATTACAACAAAATAAAGGAGTGACACATTATTTAAATGCAATATCTACAATAGCACCAAACATTGCTCTATAAATCATATTTCAAAGTTTTTGTGTTAGCTCTTGATGCTGTGGTACTTGAAATAGATAGTTTATTTACTGGTATTTTAAAACATTTTTTCCAAAACCAAGACCACGATCTATTCTGAACCTACACTTCTCTGTTTTTTGCCTGAAGTAGCATGTTTAAATAGTGCAAATATTGATTCACGGAAATGAATGGCTGCATCATTCATTGAGCTTTGACAAGTGGACAAATGCTTCCATGGTTACTTTTTGATATTCACAGTGGACTCTGTGCTTTGTCTGCTTCCTTTGCTGCTGGTGAAGTGAAATAAGAATCCATAGGGAACCGCCACACATGATGAACAGAATTCTGGAACAGGTTTAAAAAAGAAGTGTTGGCTCATCTTACATGGATTTTAGCAATAGTATGTTTCTTTGGATTGTTATCGCAATTAGCCAAAAGAGTATTTAAGTGTGCCAACATTTTGAAAGCTACAAGTTATTTGCCAATTATCAAAAACTGTAAACATAAACATTGCACAAAATTGCAGCATTGATGGAGTTGCATACTTCTTTTTTGCTTTCTTCTCTATAAATTTACTTTTGGGTTTCCAGTAAAAGAGAAAAAGTCTTAAAGAAGGACTAACGATTCCCTATGTTCATTTAAGTTGCAGCATTTGGTGTAGTTTTAATTTTTGAAGCATCACTTTAACTTGCGGCTTTGAGTTATTTCTGTGTCTCCTGCTAGGAAAGAAACCTCAGAGACAAAGAGATTACACAGAATGTGTAGTGTTTCATAGATGTTTTCAGAGAAAAATCCATGTTCATCAAAAATCTATGGTATTTTCAGTTGTAAGTCAAAGTTCCTGATGCCCACTATCCCATAGGTCTGAAGCTAGCAAAATTCAACAAATAATGTCTAAAACTTTCACCACTAAATCTGTTTTCTTTTTGTTATCAGATGGCTTATTCTGTATTTTTGAAAGAAAAACTTGAATTTATTTACACGGGACCTTTCTTCACCATCGAATATGTCAACATACTCAAAATATTCATTTTGAAATATTTTTGAAGCATAATCACTGCTGTGAGTTAGGAAGCTGCTTTATCAACTATCTTCCCTGCATCATAAGGTCAGAAGTGAAATGTTCACCAATGATTTCACAAGGACAAGTTAGACTGTATGACTCTATCCCTCTATTTGCAACTCCTCTTACAATGAATCAGTTTGTGTCTATAAACAACATGATCTGGATAACATTCAATCTTGGCTTGATAAATAGCAAGTAATAATTGTGCCACGCAAGTCTTAGGCATTGCTCATTTCCAAAAAGACAGGATCCAATCATTCAATAGCATTACAAAAGCTGAATTCCTACACTATCAATTAAGGGTTACCATTGACCAGAAACTGAACTGGACCAGCCAGACAAGTAATGTGGTTACAAGAGCAGATCAGAGGATTGGAATTCTGCAATGATTAAATCACCAAAATAAAACAAAGATCACGCATGCTGGAGATCTGAAACAAAAACAGAAATTGCTGGTGAAACTCAGCAGGTCTAGCAACATCTTTGGGAAGAAAGCAGAGTTAACATTTCAAGTCTGGTGACTCCTCAGCAGATCATTAGGAATTCTGATGAAGAGACACTGCACTTGAAACAATAACTCTGCTTTCTTCCTACAGATACTGCCAGACCTGCTGAGTTTTGTCAGCCATTTCTGTTCTGGTTGTGATTAAATCACCTCTTCATCTTTGTTTTAATGCCTGTTTTAAAGGCATAAGTCAGGAAATGTGATGTAATATTCTCCACGCCTGTTTAGTACATCTCCGATAATACTCAAGACGCTTGATACTATCCACAACAAAGAAATCAGTTTTACTGGCACTACAACCACCATCTTCAGCATTAATTCTTTTCACCTTTGACACATCATAGCAGTAGTGAGGACCATCTATAAGATACACTGCTGTATCTCAGCAAGGCTACTTCAACACACGTTCCAAATGTGCAACCTCTACCACTTAGAAGGACAAGGGCAACAGGTATTTGGCAACACCGCCAACTGCTGTTCTCATCCTAGTCAGACACCATCTTGGAACTCACTGTTCCTTTATTGTTAATAGTTCAAAACCCTGTAAATCCACTCCAACACACTTTGAATGTCCCTATATCCCAGGAATTGTAGTCATTTAAGAGACAGCTCATGGAACTCAAGAGACAGTTCATCACCAGCATCTCCAGGGCAATTAAGCATGGACAATAAATGCTGGCCTGGCCAGAGACACCCACATTCCATTTACGAGTAAAACAAATTTAGTGCAAAGCACTTTGAAACTTTTCTGGTCTGAATGGCTAGACCACTAAAACCTGGATAAATTTGCTTAAATATCAGATATTATTCTTTAAATTTCTGTTCATATTTATTCTTATATATGAATAGAATGATGTTGAATTTCAGTGCTGCCTGTAATGTGGCATGTGTGCAATTTATTTATTGAGGTAGCCCAGTAAAACTTCAAACCTACATGATGAGTTCCTCCATAGTCTGGATATTTTGAAATGTATGATTTGATGCAGAGGTTTGTGCAGGATTGGAAGAAAATTTAAATCATTTCACAATTACAAAGTACAAGAAATTACTCAAAATTAGTTTGTACTACCTCAAATAAACTGCCAGCTCCCATCTTTAACAATCTTGAAAAGACCAGCTGCTCCATCTAGCCTGTCCCACACAAATATAATATTGTACTTCACAAGAGATACACTCCAAAGTTGTGTTGAAATTGATGTTGAGTGCAAAAGGTGTAGAAATGCTTAATTCCCTAAAACTATCATTGATCAGTTTCAGTATTTACCTGTTGGCACAACACAATATGACTAGTACAGAATATAGGATGTTTGGATGCCAATGTCAGTATTCCATTGTGAATATTTTTGCCTAGTTAGGACTTGAAAACCTGGTTTTGATTTTCTGAGGTGAATTTTTATCTTGCCTGTTTTCTGGGTGTTGGAAAAGCAATGAACTAAAACAAACCTCAAGAATCTTCTTAATAATAAGAACTTGTTTTTATATATTTTCCTTACAATATAAACATCCCAAGTGTCTCAGAGAAGTGTTATCAAAGCAGAATTTAATGTTGAACCACTTACATTATTATGCTCTTACTACAATGGATGATCAAAAGCTAGCTCAAAGAGGTAGGGCTTAAGGGACAAGCTAAAGGAGAAAAGAGAGCTGGAGGGGTTTTGGGAGGGATTTCTAATGTTGGTGGCCTTGGCAGTTGACAACATGTGCATTACTGGTGAAGCAATAGCAATCAAGGGTGGTGAATTGGTGGAGTGCAGGTACCTCAGGGGGTTGGAAGCCTAAGGAAGTTGATGTGAAGCAATGATGAAGATGATAAAACTGAGACACTGCATAACTGGGACCCATTATATGTCAGCAAGCATAGAGATAATGCATGAGTTAGATTGGAGCAAAAGGGGCAGCAGAGTTTTGGGCCACCATAAGTTTAAGAATGAGAATAATGGATGGCCATCTAGGATGTTGTAAGAGGTGCCAAAAGCATGTCTGAGGCTTGCAGCAACAGGTGAGCTGAGCATTGGGCAGTGTTATGCAGGCAGATGTAGATGGTTTGCATGGAAGTTTGTATGGATGAAATACAGCATTAAAGTTACAGACAGTCTGGTTCAGTCTCAGATAGTTCAGTCAGAGTGATAGAATCAATTACTGGAGAGTAGTGATTGTGATATGAACTGAAGGCAATAGCTTTGGTCTTCCCAATATTGAGATGAAGGAAATTCTTCCCTATCCAGTGCAGGATGCCAAACAAGCAGTCTGACAATTTAGAGACTCAAGGTGTTGGGAAAGATCCTAGTCAGGTAGAGCTGGGAATTTATTGTTAGCTCCATAGGCAGCTTGGCCGATGACAAAAATCTATTTCAGGTTCCTTGCCTTATTATCAGATGTGCTATAGAATAAAGGTTAGTTACAGACAGTGAAGACGTTTAGGTTGCAAGGATTGAAAAACTGTGGGAGGACTTTGACTTTGGCTCTGTGTAAAGGACTTTTATAATTGCCTTTATTTGGTGATCTCGAGGAGCATTGAAACATCACTTTTGGGTTTAGGTTAGAGTGGTGCTGGAAAAGCACAGCAGGTCAGGCAGCATCCGAGGTGCAGGAAAATCGACGTTTCGGGCAAAAACCCTTCAAAGGGCTTTTGCTTAAAACATCGATTTTCCTGCTTCTAGGATGCTGTCTGACCTGCTATGCTTTTCCAGCACCACTCTAAACTCTGGTTTCCAGCATCTGCAGTCCTCACTTTTGCCTAATTGAAATATCACTAACTACTCATTGTTAATAAATTTTATTGAGTGGTCTGTCAACAAGCATTTGAGCTAATCACTAGGCATGAGAAATTTACCAAAGTACCTAATGCATTTCCAAGCTGGTTGAAAGCTGCACCACCACAATGCAAACCAATTTCTACTCGTCCACATCTAATCACACACTGCCATATGATTCCTAAATATATTTCAAGTTTCTAGTAAGCAGTTCACATTGAATTCTGTACCTAGTGGAGTAAACTAAAATCTTAAAAATTCCAGGCTTTTTCCTGTATTGTATTATCACCTCACTTTTGTGAAATATTCTCAGACCTAAAGTTGTATAGCATCTATTGACTATTTACACGGACTTTTCTTTGTTATCAGGATCACAGCAAAATTCAATTATGTTATTTTACGGCATAGTATACTGTGTTGGTTAATTTGTGCGGTTTATGTTAAATACTGGAGAATGTTAATAAAGGAAGGCCTGGGAAGGTATTCAATGCAGTAATGTTAATTGAACTGAGCTCTCTTTATTATCAGTACAGAAGCACTTCAGAGGCCTGAGAAACTGAACTTGTGAGAGCTACCAGAGATGCTAAAGTGCCTCATTAGCCTGAGAGAATGAGACTGAGTCATTTTATTTTGAAGAGAGAACTGTTTTCTACACACAAAATCTGTTGGGGGGATTCTTTTAAACAAAATAAGGGTTTGAAAATTTACATTACATTTCCCAGAATTTGTATATTTTCTCGCTCTAGAAGTAAAACATTGGGGGTTATTGGGTGCTGTCAGTGCAAATCTGAGATTAAAGTTATTTGAAGCGCAAACTCTGTACTTTGACAGAGGCAGATCTAAGTGAAAGGCCAAAAGAAAGTAAAAGAAGGATTCTAAAAGCAAAACAAAAGGCTTTCCAAGAATTCATTTCTTCAAAAGGACCTTGTTTCTTCCCATTTTGTAATTCTTTAATTTTTTTTTGGTTTCATTTTCCCTAAATTTCTCCTCCAAAGTAAACCCTAGTCTTCTCACATTATTCACATAGTTCAAGTCTGGAATTATTTCCATGGATACAATGAATACTGATTCTTGGTTAGCTCATGAAATTCGGAAGAGATCTTTCTTATACCACTTTCATCACCATGCAGATAGTCCTTCTTCCTAAAAATGAAAGGGCAACTTAATTTCTTCTTCCCAAACGCAGATGACGTCTAGTTGAAAATGAACCTCAGCATTGTTCTGCCTGCTAAAAAGTTTTGACTTTTGAAGGATGAACTTAAGCATAAAGTTTTTGTACTTCAGCTGGATGATATATTTTGTTGGTTGCACAATATAATATATATTCAGATCCCTAATAATTTTAAAGCCATTTCTAATCTTACAGAATTAAATTCCAATGCTTTGGGATAATAAAATGTCCTTTCATTTTTTATACTCAGTAAAAATGGAGAAAAAAATTGATTGAATGTAAAACCCTAACTGAAACAACTTTGGCCAAACTCAAGTCAGTCTTTTAAGCATATTCTGTAATATTTAGAGCACATATCAAAGCAATCATCTTCAATAGCTTGAAAGACAATTTAATATTTAAAGAGTTTTTGTCTGAATTTTTTTAACTCTTCAAAAATGAATGTTTGAGCTTGAGTGTTTCCATAATTATCTATTTTATTTAAAATTTTCAAATTCTGCACTTTTTAGGTTGCATAAGTGATTGGAGAATTGGAAATTGGTTATTTGATGTATTTTCATTTGAAAATTTATGTCTAAAGTTTCTCAATATCTGCAGCACAACATGTGATGGAAAGGCAGGGTGGATGGCACTTAGTCACAATGCTTCTTGAATAGCTGGTATAGAGATGATGGGCTGAAAGGCCTTCTTTTCTGAAGTGACAACACTGATCCCGTGATATCATAATGGCAGAAAATTATGTCAATCACCAGCAGGGGGAGTATCATTTAAATTTTCAGAGTGAGCTTATTTGTACTGTACATGGAATGTTGCTGGTTTTTACTTAACAACATTGACAGGTTCCAGGAAATTTCAGTGCAGAAATGGGAAGCCTCTGCAAAAAATCATTCTGTATCAGACTACTTGAAGACAGCAAAGGCAGGCTGCAATTTTTTTCTCAACTCCTTTGCATTGAATCCACAAGGGACATCATCCACTTTCATACGCAGCATTTCTTTTCAGAATCCCAACCAATCACAGGCAAAGTGCGACCATGCTGCACCAAGGCAAGGTGTTAGATTTTTTTTGTTAGATGTTCCTTCAGTACCATGTAAGCTGCATTTATGGCATCAATGTTATGGAGAATCCAACAATGTGATAGAAAGCTTTTTCGCTCTGCTGCATATGTGTGATGCTAAAGTTGACGCCCCCTTGCACAGCGGCAGAGTTCACATCATGACCTGTTAAATATCCATCATAACCAATGCTTCACCAGTGTAGCACAGATTTCCAATTATTGCGTTATCATGGTGCGGTAAAACAAAATCAGGGCAATGGCCACTTACATTTGGATCGGCAGTCTTTCTGCCACTTGCACAAGCCTGAAGATTTTCAGGAAAGTCAGAGATGGTAGCTTCAGACTTGAATAATGATAAACTTAGAACAATCGTTTTCTCCAGAGGTCTTCAAACAAGCTGTATTGCCTTGAGACACACAGTTGGTGGTAGGCCCTAATGGGCTGATATCTTCTGTCATGTTCTGTTATCCTGAACTCAATGGATTATTGTCATTGCCTATCCTCTCCAAAATATAATGTAATAATTTCAGACTTCATAATAATTTGCTCCATACTCCTACATCTTTGACACTGCAATCCCTCACTGGTTTGCCTCTTGTTACCATGTTCCTCTGAAAGACATTGAACTAGATGTTGGATTTCATTTGGGTGCTGTTGGGAATATATTTCCTCAGGAACATGGGACTTGGCAGCAAACTTCCAATCACAGTGATGGAGACCATAATGTGGGCAACAGTGTGAATAAGCCATATTCGTGCATTGGGTGATGATATTTGGAGCTTCAGACTTGATCATTTCATTGGAGGAGTGCAGAGAGAGTTTTCCCTTGTGCATAGTGAATGCAGAGTGCACAGAAAGAAAATTATTAGTGATGTAACAGGTTGGAAGATCAAGAAACTGCAAAGGCTCAGAATGTGTAAGAGGCCTACTAATAGCCTGCACTATGGTGACATCTTGCATGACATTATCTGTCTGTATTTATTGTCGAGATGATGGACAGCCCAAGGGATATTGGAGTTAGACCTCAAAGCAGGTGTCTGTTGTTTAAAATGATGGTTGTGAAGAAATTAATGTCACATTATGTTATGTCAGCAGAATGGGTCGAGCTGGTCTGTTCATACAGACAAGGAATTCTACCCAGCTTTGAAAGAGAGCAGATTTATCTGTCCCAGATCCCAAGTTCCTAGAAATTTTACCCAGCCAGATATCGGTGTTCTTATTGTTCTCATGCAATAAACCTTCTCATGATCTAAGAACTGTGCTTTTTCTCCAGATACTATATTGTGGTGTATTGTCCACTACTAATCACCAGATAGGCCCAAGACAAAACAAAGACAAAGGAGGATTGGTGAAAGTGGACTACCTACCCAGTAACTCAGACTGGTAGAGGTGGTAAATATTACAAATACCAGGAGTGGCCATTTGGAGAAAAAAAACACATGGCTGTAATAGTGCAGATCTGATCCCTGCCATGGGGAAGAAACCCAGATGACCCAGAAATAAAGAGAAATTTTCAAGGAAGTGAGTTTGCAATTTCAAGAGCATTATGATTTTAAGGAGTCATAGAGTCAGCAGTTGAAACAATTACCAACAGAGGTAGACTGCAACAGTTGTGAAAGCAACGAAAGCAAGCCCGGTTCTCCAGAGACGGAAATCACTTAAGAGGTTGGCACAAAGTTTCAGTGTAAGGGGGGATGCTCAAAAAAGAGTGAAAAGCCAGCCATACTTCGAAAATGCAGAGGCCTTAGCAAAAGAGGCTATGGAGAGAGAACATAAAGGCCCCAGGAGTTAAATTTAAAAATCCCCAAGGGAAAAGGGAATAACTTTATTCAAAGCAGTGTAAAGATCAGAAAGGGAAGATAAGGAAGTGAAAAAGAAGTTTTTGTCACTCACAATAAGTATCACTGCCACCAACCTTTAGGATCCTTGAAGCATAGCAACAGGGAACAGTGAAAGGGTCAGGAAAGAAATTTAAATTAGGGCTACAGAATCAGGAAGGCCTCAATTTATTTACAACAAAAATGAGCAAATTTGCACAAATCTTGAGAAAAGATCTAGCAAAAGAAGAATTTGGGACAATTTAAAGATATAAAATGACCAAATCTAGTAATTAAGCCATGTTTCAGTAGGAAGATTTAAAAATGCTGGAGCCAGAGATTGTTGTTTAAACAATTGATATGAGAGAAAGTGCTCAGTGGATTAGACTCCAAATGACAGCAAAACATTCATTTGTCACAGGAAGAAGGGGAAAAACTTGATTTGGTTGCAGAAGACAGCAAACTTGCAGAAGAATACGGTAGTGACAATTTTGATATTTAAAAAAGGTGCAAAAATGCTGAAAATGACAGGAAAATTTCTTTGAATGCTACCTCAGATGGGGGTAGATATTGGCCAGTGACTTTACCAGTGCACCTCAACCTGCTACAAGGAATTTAACATTTTCTCTACCATTTAGATAAGTTAATCATAGAGTCATAGAGTTGTACAGCACAGAAACAGACCCTTCGGTCTAACATATCCATGCCCACCACATATCCTAACTTAATCTAATCCCATCTGACGGTATTTGACTCTGATCCCTCTAAACCCTTCCTATTCATTTATCCATCCAGATGCCTTTTAAATGTTGTAATTGTACTAGCCTCCACCATTTCCTCTGGCAGCTCATTTCACACACGCACCACTCTCCGTGTGAAAATGTTGCCCATTAGGTCACTTTTAAATCTTTCCCTGCTCACCTGAAATTGATGCCCTCTAGTTTTGGACTTCCACACGTGGGGAAAAGACCTTGTCTATTTACTCTCGTCATGCCCTTCATGATTTTGTAAATCTCTATAAGGACACCCCTCAGCCTCCAATGCACAAGGGAAAATAACCCCCGTCTATTGAGCCTCCCCCTAGAGTTCAAACCCTCCAACCCTGGCAATGTTCTTGTCACTCTTTTCTAAACTCTTTCAAGTTTCACAACATCTTTCCAATAGCAGTGAGAACAGAATTGCACGCAGTATTCCAAAAGTGGCCTAACCATGTCCTTTACAACCACAATATCACACACCATATTTACTATTCTTGTGGGCTTCACAAGATTTCTCCTATTATTACTGTTCATCGTTACTAAGCATAACAGAGGCAAATAAATCTGCAATCCTTATAAATGCCTTGACAACTAAACTGTACATTTCTTGCTGTGTCAAGTCTTTCTGAATATTTTCTGTGTATCTTATGATTCATGGAAGGAAATATCAATTAATAAATCTTAACAATTCATTGACCTTTCTTTTCTATGCCAAGGTCAGTTCCAATAAAGTTGGATCAAGGCATTTTCTGATTACATCTGTTCACTTATTGTAAGATTAAACTTGTATTGTGATTTGATGTAGAGGCTCCACAGCTACCAGGATTACAATATATCCACTGTGGAGTTAACCATTGTACAGCTAAAACTGGAGCTGTTCCATTTGAGCAGAAACATATAAAATCTGCCAACAATGTCTATTTTTGGCTTGCCTGAGGAATGCTGGTGCAGGTATAAATATTCTTAGAAAAAAAATCAAAAACATATTATCCACAAACTGGAAGTTTAGATCTTTTCGTGCATTCTATGTTGGGGATGTGGCCTGAAATCATTGGTATCTGCTCCTTTGCAGTAGCAAACATTCATGGGGATATTCCAGAAAATGCCAAACAAATACATTCCAACAATAAGGGGTGGACACGCCATCCATGGTTAGCTAAAAAAGCCAAAGACAATATCTTACTCAAAGCCAAGATATAGAAATACGCATTGGTAGGTGGTAAAGATTTACTAAAAACTGGTTTGAAAAATTTCTTCAGATAATTACAAAAGAAAAGAGTTTAAGAAGTAAGTGTTGATCCTATTAGAGATCAAGCGCTTGCGGGGAAAGTCCGGCATGGAGCAACCACAGGCTCATAGCTAAAGGACTGTAATTTGGAAGTTTTAACTTTATTTCTTCTTTACTACTTTATGCTGAGAAGAGCTGTAATGTTGAAATTTTAACTTATTTCTTTATTTTTCTACATTTTATGTAAGAATTTGTACATAAGTATCTTGTACCTAATGTGGCACTGTGAATGAAGACATTGTAAAGCTTTCACTCTACTCCTATATTCCTGTACATTACACATGACAATAAAACCTAATTCAATAAAATTCAGTTAAATATAGAAAAGGACACTGGGGAATTAGTAATGGAGAATAAGGAGATGGTAGATGAACAGATATTTTGCGCCAGTCTGCTGGTCCTCTCAAGTTGGAAAGCTGTTAATTGGTCCTCCAGTTTTAAGAGCTGAATAATTGGCTGCTTCAAATCAGCCCCTCGTACCAGCTTCTCTCAAGCCATACAATGAGTAAACAGAGGACACCCTGTATTCGGGATAACATTTTTTTTTGTCTGGGTTGTTTGTTTTCCACTTATGTAACTTATCAATTCTATGAATGGCAGCTTGTAAATGGATAAAATCACTGATGAACTGAGATAATGAACACAAACCTCGCAGAACTGTTATTCAGGTTGTTTTAATGCAAGTGTCAAAAAAAATTGCAACATTGAATAATTTTCATTTTAACACCAGTATAATTTACAGATATGATTGACAATCATACTGACCAATAATTTATGAATTCAGAGCAGTGGTATTAAAAGTTGCATTGCCCATTCCAATTTGATATAATAGAATCCCTACAGTTGGAAACAGGCCATCGAATCCATACTGGCCCTACAAAGAGCATCCTATCCTGACCAATCCCCCAGCCTATCCCTGCATTTCCTATTGTTAATCCACCAAGCCTATACATCCCTGGACACTATGGGCAATTTAGCCCCTGCATTATATACGTTAGTGTTAATATTTCCATGAAAGATTAGACTGGAATGTAAATGAATATATGTAAATTAATTTCAAATTTAAAGTTTTTTCAATGCCTCTGTTCAGTCTTATTCAGAAATTTCCAAAATTTGTGAAATATAGACAATTTCAGATTGTCATGCTGCCTTTAAAGATGCCAAGTGTCTGACTGAGAAGACAAATGTTCTTTTGAATGTTGATATAAAATTTATATGTGGCTATAAAGAATCAACTTATATCTGTGACTTTATGGAGCCACACAAAACCTTGGTTATCAAAATTCCCTCATAGTCTGCCATTTATTGTCAAATTCTACAGAAGCCATCTGTAACTATACATCCGCTTTCTTACTTGAAATGCATGGCAAGTATTTATCCTCATTCCTTGTACGGAAATAGAGTATGATTTCTCAAATGGTATCAGTGAGCTGTTAGTTAGGCAGTGGGAGGTCTGCATGTAAACCGTCCAAAGTGGATAATATATTAATATTCACGAACAGCACAATGGGAGAAGATATAACCTCACAGTAACTACCAACTGGACAATTGTCTCCATGCTTCAACAGTACTAAATTGGCTATGAAGAGCTATGCAATGCCCATATGGTACGAGAGAGAGTATATAAATGCATTTTTTTTCTGATCAACACAATAATAAAATTATAGAATGCTACAGCCCAGAATCAAATCAATTGACTAATTAATCAATTCCTGATTCTTCTCTCTTTAATAGAATAATATCAGTTTAATTGTTTTCCATAATCTTTGAAAGTAATATTGAGAAAGTATTTAATTCAGTTTTATAAAATATTTCTGGACTCTTCATCAACATTAGTTCTTGGCTGAGAATTCCACTTTCGAACCATACACTTGTAGAGTTATTTTTCAGTATTTATGAATCCAATGAGCTAGAGGGCCTCCTTTTGTGACAGAAGTCTTTCTATCTTTACATATCAGATGGCATGGTGCCTCAGTGGTTAGCACTGCTGTCTTAAGCACCAGGGACCTGGGTGATGCCTGTCTTGAGTTTGCACACCCCACCTGTGTCAATGTGGGTTTGTTCCAGTTTCCTCCCACATTTAAAAGATGTGTCGGTTAGAGAACACCCTGGAGTTGTTCAGGGAGAGGTGGGTGCCGCAGGGAGTGGAGTGCATTATTTCCCCCTCCAACTCTATTTTGATTTAATCCCTGCCCTCCCCTTCACTGTTTGATCACACAGCATTGCCCTTTTGTGAAGGGCACTGCTTGTCACTGGCCACTCGAGTGTTTTCCTTTCTTCCTGCTGGTGGCAATTGAATAAAGATTCGTACACCTTGTGTCTCTCACTGTGTCTCTCACCTGCACACACATACGGCGTGGGTGCTGGGGAAATAAGCGCTAAAAAAAATAAGAATAAGAAAAAAAAAGTTAAAAAAATATAAACAGGAGTGTGCTGTGTACTAGTAAATAAAGGGTGACTTGGTGACAGGTCTGGTGGTCCACTCCACCGGACCACTCAAATGTAAGAAACTTGCGAGGTTGCGGGGTAAGCATGCCGGCCTGCTAGTAAGATTGAGACTACGTGGTTTAAAGACCACCACCACCTTCCTAGCTTACTCCTAACAAATGTATCATCTCTGGAGAATAAGATGGATGAACTCAGATCACGGCTCAGCTTCCAGCGTGAACTGTGGGACTGCTGTGCACTCTGCCTCACAGAAACCTGGCTCAACCCATCCATTCCCAACTGTGGACTTCAGGCTGATGTTTTTTCTATCCATCATATGGACCGCACAGCATCCTCGGGTAAGACAAAGGGTGCAGGGGTTTGTTTTTTAACCAATAACTTGTGGTGCATGGACATTGCAACCCTGGGTAGCCATTGCTCCCCAAACTTTGAACTCTTCACCATTAAATGCCGTCCCTTCTATCTACCACGGGAATTTACCGCTATACTAACTGCTGTGTACATATCGCCACAAGCAAACTTTGAGGAATCTCTGAATGTGCTGTACTCCACCACTAGCACCCTGGAGACAGAACGCCCCAAGGTCCTGTTTATTGTGACTGGCGACTTCAATCAAGCCAATCTAAGGAAGGTGTTGTCCAAGTACCACCAGGGGCTCGAACATTTTAGACCACTATGAAGGACACCCACCACTCCATCCCCCTCCCTCATTTCAGGAACTTGGACCACAATGCCGTGCTTCTGTTCCAAGCTTGCAGGCAAAAGCTCAAGCAGGAGATCCCCTCGCAGATACAGGTTCAGTGCTGGTCTGGAATTGGCTGACTGGGACATGTTCAAACAGTCCGCAGGTACCTTGGACATGTACGCCACCACCGTTACAGACTTTATCAGCAAGTGTGTGGAGGACTGCATACTGAGGAAGTCAATCCAGGTGTTCCCCACAGGAAACTCTGGATGAATCAGGACATACAAAACCTACTAAAAACCAGGCATGAGGTCTTCAGATCAGGAGACCCACTCATAATTAAAGAATCCAAGTATGACCTTCACAGAGGCATTAAGATAGCCAAGGACCACTATCAATCCAAACTAGAGACCCAGACAGACACCCGACGATTATGGCAAGGACTGAATGGCATCACAGGTTCTAAAAAAAGACTGTGCAAGATAGTAGACGATGACACATCCCTCCCAGACCGTCTCAACGCCTTTTATGCTCACTTTGAGCTGAATTTCGGCGGAGAAGTAACACCTATTCTGAAAAGTCCTGACAAACCTATCCCAACAATCACTGCATCAGAAGTCAGATCAGTTTTCCTTCGTGTGAATCCAAGGAAAGTGATGGGACCAGACGGAGTACCAGGCTGTGCACTCAGAGCATGCACAGATTAACTGGCAGAGGTCTTCTCGGACATCTTCAACCTCTCCCTGCAGCAGGCCACTGTCCCTGCCTGTTTCAAGAGGGCCAACATCATCCCTGTGCCTAAGAAGACCCATGCAGCATGTCTCAATGACCACCGCCCAATGGCCCTAACTTCAGTGGTCATGAAGTGCTTTGAAATGCTGGCCATGGCATTAATTAACTCAAGCCTCCCCACTACTCTTGACCCACTCCAATTTGCCTATCAGGCCAACAAATCCACATCAAATGCCATATCACTTGCCCTTCACTCCTCCTTAGAACATCTTGACACCAAGAACAGCTACGTAAGAATCCTACTCATTGACTACAGTTCAGCCTTCAACACTATTATCCCCTCGAGACTAATTTCTAAACTTAGTGATCTCGGACTAAGCCCCACTCTCGGCAACTGGATCCTCAGTTTCCTGACCCAGAGGCCACAATCAGTGAAGATTGGGGACAATATTTCGTCGTCACTAACACTCAACACTGGAGGCCCCCAGGTGTGGGTACTCAACCCCCTAGTGTACTTACTGTATACCCCTGACTGCATCGCCAAATACCAGACTAATGCCATTTACAAGTTCACTGATGACACCACCATAGTCGGTCGAAATTTAGATTGCGACAAAACAGACTACAGATGGGAGGTGTTTTATTCGGCTGTTAGAGAACTGGGGGAAATTTGTATCAAAATGTTTGATGGGGTTAAGATGACTGGGATAGGCATGTGATATTAGGTTAACCTGAATGAGATACTGAGAAACTGTTTAGTATGTGGGATTAATGATGTAACCATACAAAAGTGTCTATTAGCTGAAGTCCAGCTGGCACTAAATTTGTCTCTGCCATCAGAAAATGTGGCAAGTGGAGCATGGGAACTACAGGGCATCCCAATGCAAGTGGACTCCTTTACCACTCTGTCTGAGCTTGGGGCACACCACTTGAGTGTAGGCAATTGCAAAGCCTCACACAGGGCATATCCTGAACAGAGGGACCTGAGGCCAGCCCACAGCAGAACCCCACAACAAAGCGGAGTCTTGGTCAAGTGGCTAAAAGGTTCTTTAGGGCATTGGATGGCAAGCCAGTGTAGTTGCCACCGGTATGCAGACTTGACACAGGAAAGAAATCCCACAAGGTCTGACTTGAGTAAGAAAACTCCTAGGCCGATACCCAGGAGTACACACACCCTGGAAAGTCTCCCTACATGTGGGTTCGAACAATCACGTTGCTTAGCGGCATCCAAATCAGAACCGATTAAAATTAATGTTTGTTTAAATGGTCATCCAGTTCCCTCTGAAGGAGCTGGATCAATGACTTGGTGATGGGATACTGGCCTCTGTGCAGTTATATCAACATTTCTGACAACTTTGTCGATTTTGAGGAATTGGAATGAAGTCATGTCAGGTTTTGCTGATGAGTTTAGTATCCACCCGATTCCTTCAATTCTTTGGGAAAACATTACCTTGAACAAAAGTTAACTTCAGTCTTTGCTACAAAAAAGACAAGTGCATCAATTTACTGTGATAGTTCTCAATATAAAACTTCATCCAAAATTTGAACCAATTTTGACACAAACGTACTCGTCAAAATACTTCTATCAGCATTCAAAATATTTATGTTCAGCTGTGAAAAGAATACATCATCTCACTTAACAGCAATAAGGTATAAATTTTTAAAAAAAATTAAAATCTGAATGTTAATGTTTGCTTTCCCAACCATTTAACAATATCTACAAATTTAAATGTAATCTGAGCATTTGTAGGTAAGGCATTGTTTTAAAAAGCACATAACTAAATTAATATATTCTGAAGTGATGATTTCTGCTTAGAAACTGAAGAAGCAGAACTGCTGGTCTACCTATGGCTAACACTTGTCCTTCAGTTTCGTGTAAGTCACCCTTCATCAATTTGCTTGGCAGCTTTGAAGAAAGAATGCATAGAAGTACACTTATTCATGCTTGTCAGAATACAATCATCAGTTCAGATTTCAGCAATGTTAAGTAATCTAATGGTGATTTTAAAAAAAAGGAAACTAATGGGTTTTCAGGTTTTCTTTTGAATTATACTATTCTGTAGTGAACATTATTAGCTAATAATTTATAATAAACAGAAATAAATTATCCTTTTACTTTACGTCAGCTATGGTGATCCTTGTCATCCTATATGGCCTCAGAGCTGCTCTAGCTGAACTTATTAAGGATTTAACATGGCCTTAATCCTGCCATCTGTCTGCCAAATAAGCACATTTGAAGGATTTGGATAGAAGGTTAGAAATTTTTCACATTTTCAAAGGTGAAATAAATAATATTTCTGAATTACACAGCTTCTGATCTGTGCTGAAATGTTACAAATGGGTAATTGGTAGTACACCCAGGCAATGTGATGAAATGCAATGAGGTAATCTGGACTGATTTGTCATTCTCCCTTTACCTCTTTTTTTTCCTCTTTCAGCATTGTTATTGTTGCCTCTGCTAAGTAGCTAATCAGAAAACAGACTGTTTTGCCCTGAACAGCCATGTGGTTAATAACAGCAGTATTTGTATTGTACTCCATTAAAATGAAATATTTCAATTCACATTGTCAGAAAAGGTTGGAAAAGTTAGAAGATACTTTGGACCATTTTTTTTTTTGTTTTCATAAATAAGCATGAGCTTTTTAAAATTAGTAATACTAATTAGATTTTTTTTGTTGGAAAATTATCAGTTACTCCTATTCAGTTTGTAAAGTCACATTGAACTCCTTGTTTGTATATTAAAACATTATATAACCAGCTTCTCTCTCGACAAGTTTCTCTATACAATTTGCAGAAATGGATTCCAAACAAAAAGTTTTACGGGTGGCAGGACAAGTTGAAGCTGTTCATATACAGACATCTAAATTAGAAGCTGGATAAGCTTTCCAGCCTTGTGAACTTGCTTCAACCTTTAATAAGATCATGACTGATCTAACTGTGGCTTCAACACTTTTTTTTAACCTATCCGTGATATCCTGGATTACTTCGTTAGTCAAAAAAACCATTCACATTTACCTCAAAAATATTCAGTGACCCTGCCTTCACCAGTCTCCAGAAGACAGTTCCACAGTGTCATGACACTCTGAGAGAAAAGAATATTGTAAATGTAATGCTAAATTCCAAAGTTTGATTTTCTTGATACACAAGGACTGTACAAAACTGCTTTAGTACCTGTGATTGGACATGAAGATTTTTTGAATAAAGTAATTTTTTCAATAAAAGATCACAATCTCAATCTAAATTGTCTCCTCGTTACGATCTCTCCCATAAGAAGGAACGTCCTTTCATCATCCCTCAGAATCTTAAAGGTTTTAACAAGATATGCACCTCTCATTCTTTTAAACTCTAATGAATACAGGTCCAGCCTGTCTAATCTATCCTGATAAAATAACCTCATTCCAGGAATCAGTAGAATGACTTCTAATGAAATTATGTCTTTCCCTAAACAAGGAAGCCAAAATTCTAAATGAATCTCTAGATGTTGTCTTGTCAAGGCCTCATTCTACTGAAGCAAAACGTTTCTACTGCAATTAATTACAATATTCAATTTTCTTCCAAATCACTTGTCGTGTCGGCGTAGTTACTACTTGTAATTCATTCCAGGACACCTGGATCTCTTTGTAGCTCAGAGTTCTACAATCTTTACCCATTTAGATAATCGGAATAATTGTTCCAAACATGGAACTATCAAAGTGGATAATTACAAATGTACCTCAGGACCACATGATGCCAGTTGCTGGTGTGTGCTCATACACAGTTGAATGGGAGCATGTCTAGTGTTGTTCCTGGGAAAATGAAGCTCCTGCTTATGAACTATATTCACTTAGCCACAAGGCATTGTCCACCCAATTATAGGAAAAGAGCAAAGCAGCTTTCAAAGAACCAAAATAAGGAGAAATATTTATATCCAAAATGCAGTCAGGCATTGACTGCTTGCACTTCTGAGGTTGTAGCAGTGTTGTTGCCATCGTTGTTCCTGTCCCCCTTATGATCTGCATCTGGGGGTGGGGGGTTAACTATATCCTGATGACTGCTCAACTGTTGGTCTAAACTGCACTACCTGCAATGTAATTGTATGGGCAGCACAGATCTTTGTTTCTTGCAGCTGTCATTATGTAGCTTTGCAGTGACGTCACATTTCAAACTTTGTCTCTGCACATGCTCATTTGATGCACCACCAAGTGGTGAAATTGGTAATAACTTCAGCCTGAGATAATATATTGCTATTCTATTCTTCCTGCTAAACTGGACAATTTCAAATTTTCCTACTTTATAGTCCATCTGCCAATTATTTTGCCCATTCACTTAAAGTATCTCTATATAAATAGTTGTTTGGTAGTACAGAGTTTGAGTATTATTAGGGAAAAAGGACATTTTTGTCAAAGCTTTTCATATTGATTCATCAGGATAATTTGCAAGAACACTAATTTGAAGGGAAAATCAACGTTTACACTGCATGAGAGGAATGTGTATAATTAGATGGCAAGTAGAATCTGATTGGTAGAGGGGTTGCCATTAAGAAAGTACCTATTCATGCTAATTGGCAATTCAATTAGATTAGATTCCCTACAGAATGGAAACAGGCCCTTCGGTCCCACAGATCCACACCGACCCTCTGAAGAGTAACTCACCCAGACCCATTTGGCTACATTTACTCCTGCTTAACGCACCTAACACAATGGGCAATTTAGCATGGCCAATTCACCGGACCTGCACATCTTTGGATTGTGGGAGGAAACCAGAGCACCCAGAGGAAACCCATGCAGGCATGGGGAGAATGTGCAATCTCCACACAGACAGTCACCCGAGGTTGGAATCGAACCTGGGTCCCTGGCACTGAAAGGCAGCAGTGCTAACCACTGAGCCACCATCCTGTCCATTTTGTTTAAATTTTAAAACAGGTTGACTTTAATTAGTTAGGGCATTGCTACAAATCAGTAATGTGGTATTTAATTTCAGTGCTGTTGATGTGTGGTATGTAGGTTATATATTCCAAGTATTGACAAATGGTGTATAATAGCATACTTGGAAGGAAACCTTAACAAGTGATTGTTTGCAATAAGCAAGGTACTACTGACAGTTTATCTTTCACACAAAAAATATTTTTTAGCGGTTTATTCAATTATCAATCCAGTTCAATATTAGTTATGGATAAGTTACCTGTCTGATTCTTTCTAATTTATCCTCAATATAAATCCATTGGTTATATTCTAATTTATGACTTTCTCATGTTTTTTTATTGAACTATGAGTGAGGGTGCAGGAGGATTTAAATAATCTTGTTAAATGGGTCATTAAAGGAGAATAAAAATCAGCAAGACTTGTCGCCTGTCAGTACCTAACCACACAATGCATGATTTCATCCTTGAAGTTACAAAGGAATGCCAGAACTTAGGTAACCACATCCAAATTAAATCAAAGTGAACTAGACAAAGTCAATAAGCAACCCTCATTCCATCTAAGGTACTTGTGTTTGTGAAATGGAACTTCCATCCCACAACAAACAAGTTAGACCACACCTTACATACAGCTTAACAACTTGGGATTCATATACTGATACAAATGTGACATTCTGGAGGAAGTTCAAGGCAGCTTGTTTTGTTATGAACAATAATTTGTGAGATACCAGTGTCTCCCAGCTGGTCATATTGCGAGGTTGGAACAGTATCCAGAACTGAAGAAAGACCCAAAGTTGACAGGCCTCTTCGAAATTTTGAATGAACAATTATATAGTTCTCAGTAGTACATTAAGCCCAAAAGTGATAACATTTGAGTTTATAACCAACAGCTTCTGCTGTTTAGACTTCAATTTGCTTCCTTTAGTAACTTCAATTTCCTCAGAACAAGTCAGGATTGGAAATATCTTTCATAAACATTAATTTCTATATCTTCAAAGCACTCATTTAAGGAAGATCTATTGAATCCTTGTAATTAATGGCAGCATTTATTGTGCTTATTGTGCATCTCCTTTGAAAAGTCCCTAGTGGAAGTACAGGGAAGGAAACCTTACCAAGTGTGAAAGTTCAGTCTAGAGTCTTGTTCCTTCTCATTATAGGCAACATAATTTTCTGTCATCAAGAAAGTTACTAATTCATCTGTCTGTACCATTCAAAAATATTGCTTTCATCAGGAGTTCCTAAAATGACCATTGATTACTTTTCTCACTCACAGAGAGTGATGGTAAATCAAACTGGTGTCTGCATGCTAGGTGGATATAAAAGATTCCATGGTACAATTCTAAGTGAAATTCTGTCTTTTAATTCCCAATCCATCTGGACAATTTGCCACCTGATGCAAGAGCCTCAAGCTCTTTTCCTGTTATCAGGTTTCTTGTGAAAATCCAAATAACTTGGATCTAGCAGATCGTCTTTGTTAATAACGAAACTGTTTCAATAAATAATTCTAGTGGGTTTCTAAGACATTACCTTCTATTTTTAAAGGCAAGTTTTATTTCCATTCCCTATATTCCTGAGTTTCAGGAAAGGACTCATTTTAATATTGCACCATTTATAGATCAGGACATAGCAAAATGCATTAGAGCTGACAAAAAAGCTTTAGATATGTGGTCATTGTTGTGAATCATTTTGATTTAACATCTCACAGAAAAGTGGCACATCGCAGAAATGGGAACATGCCAGATTGACACAATCTATTTTAATCCCTTCATTCTTTCAATCATTCAAATTGTCCTTTTTTATAGACATATCATTGTGTGAAAATAAAATATTTGGAAATGTTTTTGTTAAGATTCCTTGGAATACTTTCTTCATTATAGGTATTTATTTGTCAGAATCTAAGATTCTCCTGACAGTGATTAAACAATTCGTCAAATTACATTACTATCCACAATATCCCTGTGTAGTCACAATTTCTGAAAGTTATAATTATGCATTCAGAGCTCTCGTAGAACAAAGTTAAGATTTTTTCCAGTTGGTATTTGTGCTGTGACACTTAATATTCACTTTCAGCGTTTCATGGCAATGAAATAAGATGTGGTGTGAAGTTTTCACGTAAGAATTGTCATTTATGTCATCATTAATATTGCATCAGTTGCCCTCTCACCCATGCCTGAATAATGTAATAAATAACATCATAAAAACTAACATATTTGATCATAATAGGAGAAGTAGGTTGTCAATATAAATATGCTAGAAGACCAGCTAAGAATGCTGCAGTGGATGACCCACTTCCTGCCTCCCCAGAGCCTGCTAACCATCAAGAAGACTCAAGTCAGGAATTAGGTTAGATTCTCTACAGTGTGCAAACAGGCCCTTGGGCACAAAACGTCCACATCACCCCTCCGAAGAGTAACCCACCCAAACCCATTCCCCTACCCTATATTTACCCCTGACTAATGCACGTAACACTGTGGGAAATTTAGCATGACCAATTCACCTGACCTGCACATCTTTGGATTGTGGGAAGAAACTGGAGCACCCAGAGGAAACCCACTCAGACACGGGGAGAATGTGCAAACTCCACACAGACAGGCTGGAATCAAGCCCTGGTCCCTGGTGCTGTGAGGCACCAGCTAACCACTGAGCCACAGTGCCGCCTCCCACTTGCATAGGTGAGTGCACTCAATGTGCTTGAAACAGGTCAAACCAGTCCACTGGATTGGTACCATATTCTCACACATCCATTCGCCACTACCGATGCACAGTACCAGCTGTATATGCCATTCACAAGATGCACTACAGAAATTCATCAAGGCTCCTTATACATCAGCTTCCAAACCCACGATCACTATTATCTAGATGAACAAGGGCAGCAGCTACATGAAAACACTGCCACCTGCAAGTTCCTCTCTGAGGCAATCATCACCCTGACTTGGAAATATATTGCCGTTTCTTCAGTGTTACTGGCCAAAATCCTGGAACTTTTTATCAAACAGCTTTGCAAACATTCTTGCACCAAATACACTGCAGCAACTGCAACTCACCACACATTACAGATTTTACAGATTACAGATTACAGATTACATTACAGTGTGGAAACAGGCCCTTCGGCCCAACAAGTCCACACCGACCCGCCAAAGTGAACCCACCCATACCCCTACATTTACCCCTTACCGAACACTACGGGCAATTTAGTATGGCCAATTCACCTGACCCTGCACATCTTTGGGCTGTGGGAGGAAACCGGAGCACCCGGAGGAAACCCGCGCAGACACGGGGAGAACGTGCAAACTCCACGCTGTCAGTCGCCTGAGGCGGGAATTGAACCCGGGTCTCTGGCGCTGTGAGGCAACAGTGCTAACCACTGTGCCACCGTGCCGCCCACATTCTCTAGGGCAACCAATACTGGTCCAGTTAGTGAAGCCCACATCCTATAACAGAATGTAAAAGAATCTCATTAACAGTTATTTTGATTGGGGTTTTCAACTTTAATTGTGATACATTGGTTCCCTGGGCTTTCTGGAACTCACTGAAGACAAAGCAAGAATACAGTGGGGTTTTGGGACATTAAGGGGGTTGAATAAATTCCTGAAGAAGAAGGGCTTATGCCTGAAACGCCGATTCTCCTGCTCCTTTGATGCTGCCTGACCTGCTGCGCTTTTCCAGCAACAGCATTTGCAGTCCTCACTTTCTCTTGAATAAATGATATGTAAAGATCCTATAAGTTCTTTTCCCTGGGGTGGTGGGGTCCAGAACTAGAGGGCATAGGTTTAGAGTGAGAGGGGAAATATATAAAAGGGACCTAAGGGGCAACTTTTTTGCAGAGGGTCATGCATGTATGGACTGAGCTGCCAGAGGAAGTGGTGGAGGCTAATACAATTACAGCATTTAAAAGGCATCTGGATGGGAATATGGACAGTGAGGGTTTAGAGGAATATGGGCCAAGTGCTAGCAAATGGGACTAGATTAGGTTAGGATTTCTGGTCGGCATGGACAAGTTGGACTGAGGGGTCAGTTTCCATGCTGTACATCTCTGACTCTATGACTCTACTGAGACCTCTCACCTGTTACCCAATGTAAGTGAAAGACTTTTGCTTCAGGACTTGCTGAGAATCCAATTTCACAATCTTTCACAAATGTGGACAAACTCAGCAGGTCTGGCACGATCTTTAGAGAGAGAAATAGTTAATGCTTCAAGTCCAGTGCGACTCTTCTTCAGAACTTTAGTTCCAGTATTCTGTGTTTGCTTCAGGTTTCTGGCATCCACAATATTTTGCCTTTATTACATTACCATTCAAGTGGTTTCCACCATTTGGAAATGATTTCTCTTACTTGTAGAAAAATGCCTACATTCTCCATTCATTAAACATTGGTTCAGTGTGGATGCCAACTGTCCAGCTTTACCTTGGATCTCAATGATGTCAAAGCATCAGCAGTAAAACACAGGCAACGACCGCAGTCTTCTTGTCACTAACCGTGGCTTGCAGAAAGGGACGAGCTGAAAATGTGTTGCTGGAAAAGCGCAGCAGGTCAGGCAGCATCCAAGGAACAGGAGAATCGACGTTTCGGGCATAAGCCCTTCTTCAGGCTTGCAGAAAGGGATGAGCACAGCTTGCAGGAGGCAATAACCCACAGGGTGTACAGACAAAAAGAATCAGTGTCCTGAACGTGCTTGAAAATCAGTACCATGTAGCTGAAAGTATCACCTCAGGTAATTACATACCTTTGTGACTTCCTGAAGGAAAGCTTCTGCCATGTGGACATGGTGACCATCCTTGGCTTATGACTGTCAAAGTGATCATCACCCTCAACTTCTTGATCTTTGACTCCTTCTAAGGATCTGCAGGACATATTTGCAGAATTTCACAACCTGCTGGACTATGGATGGTACGCACAGAGTTTTGTACACTGTTGATGGTGAAGCCGGTGAGAAATAGTGGGAGCTTGATTTTTGTGCTTTTCATTGGCTTCCAGGGAATTATTCATCTCTCACATCTGGTAATGAATGTACCCAATCACCTTGGGATCTTCATCAGCCACAAAGGCTTCTGACCAATCAATGCACAGCTTGTGTGCAACAGCAAAAAGACTCTCATTCTTTATTTTAAAAGAAAGCTTGCCTAATGGTGAGCAGGTAAGCAGCACCAATTGTCATAAAAACTAACCTGGTCTAACCTAAATGTGATTCCAGAGTACAGGTATGTGCTTGATTCTTAACTGCCCTTTTGGTAACCAAAAGAGAAAATGCTGGAAAATCTCAGCAGTCTGGCAGCATCTGTAAGCAGAGAAATGAGCTGATGTTTCGAGTCTAACTGACCCTTTGTCAAAGGGTCACTTAGACTCGAAAGGTCAACTCTTTTCTCTCCTTACAGATGCTGCCAAACCTGCTGAGATTTTCCAGCATTTTCTCTTTTGGTTTCAGATTCCAGCATCCGCAGTAATTTGCTTTTGCCCTTTTAGTAATAAATGCTGACCTACGACCATTCCTAATTCATCATATACAGCAGCAGTCCATGCCTATATGTTTTTTTTTACTCACTCATGGGATATGAGCATCATTGGCTAGGCCAGCATTTATTGCCTATCCCTCATTGCCCAGAGAACAGTTAAGAATCAACGACATTGTTGTGGGTCTAGAGGCATATGTAGGCCAGAACAGGTAAGGCTGAGAAATTTCCTTCCCTAAAGGACATTAGTGGATTCAGATGGTTTTTTTCCGATAATCGACAATAGCTTCATGGTCATAATTAGACCCTTAATTCCAGATGCTTAAATGAATTCAAATTCTACTATTGGCCAAGCCGGAATTGGAAGTCGGGTCCCCAAAACAATATCTAAGTTTCTGGATGAATAGTCTTGTGGTACTACCATAGAGTCATAGACTTGACCGTTGCCTCCCGAGTCCACGTTTAGCAAGACCTGATCAATTTTCAGGCTTGGACTAATATGTGGTAAGTAAAGTGCATGTCACAAAAATGCCTGGCAATAATAATTTCCTACTAGAAAGTATCTAACTATCTTCTCTTTACATTCAAAGTCTTTACCATTGCTAAATCCTCCATTATCAATATCCTAGAGGTTACTATTACCAGAAACTGATCTGAACCAACTGTCTTCGCTGTGGATACAAGATCAGATCAGAAGCTGGAAATCCTGTGGTGGACACCCTATCCACCACACTAAAAATTCACTTACTAATGGAGTGTCTTTAAGATGCACTGCAAAAACCCACCACCTCCTTAAACAGCATGTGCTAAATTCAAGACCTCCACCAAGAGCAGCAGATAGATAGGAATATCACTAGCCCCTGTAAGGTTCTCTCCAGCCTATGCACGATCATGACTTGAAACCATATTGCCATTCTTTCACAGGCTATGGGTCAAAATCCTAAAACTTCTTTCCAGTAGCACTGAGTGTATCTACATTACTTGGAATGCATTGTTCAAGAAAGCAGCTCATTAACATTTCCCAAAGCCTTGTCAGCAATTGTAAAATTGTGGAATCCCTCCAGTGTGGAAGTAGGCCATTTGGCCCATTGAGTTCATACCGACCCTCTGAAGAGCATTCCACCCAGACCCACCACATTTTATGAACAAATAAAGAAATTTTGCACTCCTCATTTAGGACTATATTTCCAAAAGGAACGTTACTTTAAAACCCTCCAGTTTTATGAGGATTAAAAACCAAATGAACTCTCTCATTTTTGATTTGCTGCATATTCAAAAACAAAATTTTCTTTATGAATTATCTTGGATGCTTTTTTGCTAAGAGCACTATGAAATTGGCGACAGGGGGGAGGGCATTACTCATTAACCAAAGCCTGCCCTTCAGACAACAATTTGCCTCCAAATATAAAAAATAAAACTTCACATGGCCAGTTACAAACCACGATACCAATTACAAACCAGGGCAGGAGTTTCCTGATGCACAAGGTTTTTAATGAAGCGCAAAAAAATAGTGTTAGTGGTATAAACCCAAACTTGAAAGGTGATCGTGAAGGCAGCTTTTTAAAGTGCAGTAATCTGTTGGCTCAGTTCCACCAGGGAGATTTTGCTTTCACAGTAATGAGACAAAGTGCTGGGCAAAGCAGAAGGGTAGGAGGGAGAGCATCATCCAGCGGGCGGGCGCATGCGCTTGTCTGCCCTGTCTGGGAGCCCCCAGCGGCAGTGCTGTCTGTGTAGTCACTGCCAGGAACCGGGAGGTAGTTCAGCAGCTGCCTGCAGGGCTCTCCACCGATCCTCAGGGGATCGCGGAACCCCGCTGCAACACAAAACCAAAAACACCACCGCAAGTGAGTTCAATCCAGATCGGGCATTGATCGCCCTTTCCATCGAGGCTTGTTTATTGCGAGTGCGGGAACCTCGCGGAATAAATCTGTGTCAGAAATAACGGGATTGATGGAAGCAGGAGAGAGAGAAAAAAAGAAATCACAAAATACATCGAGTGCATTTATGTCGGTTGTAGCATCTGGGAAGAAAATGGAATGAGAATTCCTCCACCTGCTGAAGGTGGAGCAGGAATGGAGCTCCTTGCAGCACAGACAACAATAATTTTGTTTAGGCTGTTTATTTTGTTCCATGTCGAGAGTGAGTGGCTGCACTGTGTGTGTGTCTGGGATGGGGGTGGGCGGTATTGAGTGATCCTGTCTCCAGGCAGTGGGGACCAGCACCTTTCCGCATCGATGTTTCAAACCTAACCCCAGTGCAAACAACACTCCAGATCCCTCTAAATTCAGGACCTTTCTGAGGAGCGTTTCGTAGAGAATACCAGATTCGTTCTTTGACTTTCAGTCGTTCAAATAAACTCTGATGCCGTGAGAATGTTCCGCTGTAACGGCAAAGCGACAGCCGATGTTCGCGTGTAATTGCTGGGAGCGGTTGTTCTGAGGATAGCGTTACTTATTGGTTAAAGTATCGAACTAATTTACAGTCAGCGCCTCGGCGTGAAACCGGGTATTCAAAGCGAATATATCTTCGAAGCTGTCAGTTCTATAGTGTGAAGTAACTATAGTGTGAAGTTATACTTTTATAAATGTGACTAAGGAATGCTGTAAAATAATACTCTAAATTCCATTGTCCTGCTGCTACCTGAATATTTTTACAGACCCTTTTTTGTATAAAAATAGTGTGGAATTTTCTTGCAAAACAAGTAACTATCATTTTAATCGCGCCGTGTGCAGCACTTTTGCAATCGCTGCGATATATACTAAAATAGAAATGCATTTGGATAAATCTTAAAAAGGAAATTTAAGTACGTTTTTATACTGAAAGTTAACTTTATTTGGTGCGATATGCTAGCCGGTCAGTGCACGGAATTGAACAGCGCTGAAGACTACCTTGACGTAGAAAATTACAACTAACCTAAGGTTTACCAAATGGTAGGGACATTAAAATAACATTAGCAATTACTATATTTGTTCTGGAAAACATACAGTTGGACTAGGACAATTCAAAGTAACAAGCAAAACATAATTGCAGAACCTTAGTTATTGAGTTCTGAGAGAGAATTTATCATGAAAGTCAGTGGACATAAATCAGTGTTCAAATTTATAATTACAAAGTGAAGTCATTTGATGCTATTTGTTGTAAAAAAAAGTTAGGGAAATTAGGATATTGGTGTTCTCTATAACTTAACTTGGCATTGAATGATTTAAGCCTTAAAATGTGGAACAAAGTAATTGTATTTTTGATTCTGAACTTTTGTTGCATATGTAAGTCTATACTCTTATCAGATCAAATGTTTACACTATCAGCTTGCAAGGTTAAGTTATTTGGAAGAAGTCTTGGGATAGTAAACCGAATTTGAGCTGTAGATGGGGCCAGTTAAATCCTCCTGCAGTCATAGAGACATCCAGTCCCTTCCAGTCTAACAGTATTATTTACAGATTACAAAGAATGCTGAAAGTTACAGGACCATAGGAAATGAGGAGTGCCTGATGGGTGAGTTAGCAGGGACAACCAGAAATCAAGTTCAAATATGAGCACTCTAATGCCAAATTATATGGACATAACAGGGCTAAGCTGATGCTGATGAAAACTTGAGCTTGACTCTTCCAGTGGCTGATGCCATCCTGATACCTTGATCAGATAACAAGCTAATATCTTAGGACCCAGAAATGATGACTATTGTACATTTTATTTAACAACGTGAGCATGCATCCATCTCATTCCCATTATTGTTGTTGTTAACATCATCATTAATTTTCATCACCAACCTCCACCAGTGGTGCCTCCACTCAATTCCCTTATCCACAAACAATGAGAGACACAAACAGTGCTGTTTGTTACTGATGTATGTTTCCTCTACAGATTAAGTGAATGACTTAAACTCACAAAATAAGGAGGCTATACTTGAGTCTGGGGACTTGCATTTGCTAAATAAATGAGTTTGTCACTGTTTAATTCCTGGGATTTGGGTATCACTATTATTTATTGGTCACCTCTATTTACGCTTGAGAAAATAGTATAATTTCTTCATGAACTGCTGCAGTTCATGCCCATGAATGTTGTTAGGTTAGGAGCTTGAGAATTTTAACCCAGAAACAGTGAAAGATTGACAATACATGACTGAGCTAGGATGGTGTGTGACTTGGAGGAGAACTTGAAGCAATGGTGTTACCCTGTGTCTGCAGTACTTGCCTTTCTTAATGGTAGAACTTGTGGTTTTGGAAGGTTGTGCTAAAACATTTTTGACCTATTGCTGCAGTGTATCATGTATGTGCTGCAACCAAATCCGAAACCAAAAGAGAAAATGCTGGAAAATCTCAGCAGGTCTGGCAGCATCTGTAAGGAGAGAAAAGAGCTGATGTCTAATGGCTGTACAGCTATTTATGTTGCACACATTGAGACAAGTGGTAATTATTTCATCACTTCTAATTTGTGCCTTTATAGATGAAGAAACAGTTTTGAAATGCAAGGATATGAACCGTTTAATACAATTTTCTTTAACCTTTTAAATGGCTTGTCAAGCAGAGTAATTTATACAGCTTTGAGAATTGACATCCTCAGGCTGTTGATGGTAGAGAACAGCAATGATATTGGCAGTGATTGCCTAAGAAAGTTGGATAGATCCAATTCTGTTAAAGATGGTCATTGCATGACACTTTCTACTTATCTCTGAATGTCATCTGAGCCTTGCTGAATTGGACATGAGTGGCTTCACTATGTGAGGAATTGCAGCAATCAATAAATAATTCAATCAATGTTTTTGATTTCAGTAGCAGATGATAAACTTGATAAACTTTTGAAATGCTGAAATGACCACCTTCATTTGTGTGAAGCGTGACTCCAACTGCTGGGGAATTTTCCTCCAGATCTCCATTGACATCAGTTTTGTTAGGGCTTCTTAGTGACAAGCTTGGTTAAATGCTACTTTGATTTCAACAATCATTCCCACCTCAGCCATGGAATTCAATTCATTGCATATTTAAAATGAGGCTGCAATAATGGATGGAAACCAAAGATGAGCTGATCATTGGTGAAGTAGGTGTCACTTGCAAACACTGTTACCTTCTCCCTTGATCCCTTTAGTGATGATTGAGTTGTTAGGACAGAAGCTGTCTGTGTAAGATTTGTTCATTCTCTGGGTCAGACATCCTTGATCAATTTTTAATATCAGACAATATGTTAATGATGTGGTTGTTGTGGAATAACGTGGTTAGTACCACAGCAGAGTTCTTTGGCATATTGCTGAGATTTATGGTTGTTGATGTGTCCTGTGTATTTAGCTCTTCTTCATTTCACATGAAGTGATTTAAATTTGAAGATTGATTTGTTCTGTGATCATGGTGAGTTTGCAAGGAGGATGTGAAGAACAATATACTGAAGACTAATGGATGAAGATGGTGACAAATGTTTCATCCTCTTTTGTTTGCACACATGCCAGACTCTGCCATTATTACAGATAGCACTGCTCGTGGAGCATCTTGTTGTTAGTTTCTTAATTGTCCACCACCTGACTATCACAGGACTGCAGAGCTTTGGCTAGCCTGGTTGTGTATCTGTTTAGCTGTCTAACTGTGTCGATGTGCATTGAAGTTTACTCAGAGAGTCTGAGTTGCTATAACAACATGTACTTTTGCATATATGAAGGAGCTGAGGATTGTGATGGTAGAATCCCCATCTTTCCTTCCTCTGCAAGAGCAGCCTCTCCTGCCCTTAAAGCTTGCCTCTGCTTTTCTAAAGACTTTTTTTTCAAGCAGTAGAGGGAACCAAGTATGTCGATGAACTGGGGACAAGATCTGTGTACAAATGGAGCTTTCACTGACAACAAGTAGCTGATTGGTTTGGGGATTACTGACCAGTTCTCAGTGACTAAAGGCTTTCTGCCTGCAGCAACTGTGTGAATGGTATCCAGGTAGCTCAGCTGCTGGGGTTGTGATTGTTATTTTTGATTCATTCATCAGCCTTGGTGGCTGGGCCAGCACTTATTTTTCTTCCTTTTGCCTTTGCAAAGGTGGTGGTGAGCTGCCTTCTTGAACCACTGTAGTCCATGTGCTGTAGGTAGATACACAATGGCATTCAGGAGGGAATGCCAGGATTTTGACGCAAAGACATTGAAGAAGCGGTGATATATTTCCAAGTCAGGATGGTGAGTGACTAGAGGGGAACAAGCAGATAGTGGTGTTCCATGCAACTACTGCCCGTGCCCTTAAATGTAGGTTTGGAACGTGCTGTCTGAGGAGCTTATGTGAATTTCTGTAGTGGCTCACACTGCTGCTACTGAATGTTGGTGGTGGAGGGAGTGATGTTTGTAGATATGTTGTTAGTAATATGAGCTGTTTTGTCCAGGATGGCGTAAAGCTTCTTGAGTGTTGTTGGAGCTGCACCCATCCAGGAAAGTGGGGAGTACTCATCACACTCCTGACTTGCACCTTGTACTGTAGATGGTGAACAGGCTTTGGGGAGTCAGGAGATGAGTTACAACCCACAATACTTCTAGCCTCTGACCTGATCTTGTTGCCACTATATTTATAATGCTTATCCAGTTCAGTTTCTGGTCAATGGTAATTCCCTGATGTTAATATTGTGAAATTCAGTAATGGTAATGTCAATAGGCAGTGGTTGGATTCTCACTTATGAAGATGGCCACTGCCTGGCATTTGTGTGGCATGAATGTTACCTGTTCTGGCAGAAGTAAACACATCTCTAAAAGGGAGAAGTCTTTTCTGTCTTTTCTGTACAGCAACAAGCATCATCAGCATGAAAGTGTCCAGTTTGTTTCTCTTTTCTAGTTGCCGTAAGCTATACTCCTTCTAATTTTGATGTCTTTTGCAATCATTACCAAGGGGTCAGTGCTGGGAATAGTGAGAGTATACACTGATCGGTGTGTAGGGACCCTCAGAGTGGTTGCACAGTCATGCATTGGCTGTAAGCTGTGACATTTAATTGATAAGTCAAGAATTTTATAAATGTGAACCAGTCACCATTTGCCTCCTGTAAACAAGTGAAAATATCTGGAGAAAGAGGATTAAGAACCAGTGTTCTATTCAGCACAAGAATGATCTCCACAATCTTTATGGATAGATGCCACTAAACTGCTTTCTCAGTCTTTTCCTCTGTACATGTGTGTGCATGTGTGTGTAGAGGGATTTTTATGAGGGAGTAAGAGTTTCAACTAAAAGAGCTGTATGCTGATTATTTAATTGCAAAGTGATTCTTGTTATGTACAGAAACATGGTCTTTTTTTTTATGTCTGCCTGGATCTGAAAGACACCAAATAGGGGAATGCTAATTTTAATATCCCAAACTTTTTTGATAGTTCTGGGAATAGCAAGGCTTGTGTTCCAGTATGCAATCCCGGTGAGGTGTAACTGTTTATTGAAAGGAATGTTTGCAGGTAGATACTCAATTTATTAAGTTATGAATGTACTTTTATTGACTATTAAACACAGGAACTTTTGGAGTTACCCACTCTGCTACAAGACCTCCAGTAATGTCTGTGGTGTGCTGTTTTTGCTGTTAGGCATACATAATATTCATACCCTGAAATAAGTTTACTTGGTTGGCCTTTAAATTTTGGATAGGTCTTATTCTGCTTCCAGTCTGCTATTTTTCTCTTTAACCTAAATGGAAAATACAGCTAAATATATAGATATAAACCTAAAATATAAGATGCACTCATTAAAGTTATATGATGTTATTGAGTTCTTTGAGATGGTGACCAAACAGGGGGATGAGGGTAAAGCGGTTGATGTGGTGTATATGGATTTCAGTAAGGCTATTACTGATAAGGTTCCCCACAGTAGGCTATTGCACAAAATACAGAGGCATGGGATTGAGGGTGATTTAGCAGTTTGGATCAAAAATTGGCTGGCTGAAAGAAGACAGAGTGGTGGTTGATGGGAAATTTTCATGATAGAGTTCAGTTACTAGTGGTGTACTGCAAGGATCTGTTTTGGGTCCACTGCTGTTTGTCATTTTTATAAATGACCTAGATCAGGGTGTAGAAGGATGGTTAGTAAATTTGCAGATGACGCTAAGGTCGATGGAGTTGTGGGTAGTGCTGAAGGATGTTGCAGGTTACAGAGGGATAAAGATAAGCTGCAGAGATGGGTTGAGAGGTGGTAAATGGAGCTCAATGCGGAAAAGTGTGAGGTGATTTGCTTTGGAAGGGGCAACAGGAGTAAAGAGTATTGGGCTAGTGGTAAGATTCTTGGTTGAGTAGATGAGCAGAGAGATCTCAGTGACCATGTACATAGATCCCTGAAATTTGCCACCCAGGTTGATAGGGTTGTTAAGAAGGCATACAGTGTATTAGCTTTTATCAGTAGAGGGATTGAGTTTCAGAGCCATGAGATCATGCTGCAGATGTACAAAACTCTGGTGAGGCTGCATTTGGTCTATTGCATACTGTTCTGGTCATGGCATTATAGGAAGGAAGTAGAAGCTTTGGAAAGGGTGCAGAGGAGATGTACTAGGATGTTGCCTCGTATGGAGGGAAGGTCTTACGAGGAAAGACTGAGGGACTTGAGGCTGTCTTCGTTAGTGAGAAGAAGGTTGAGAGGTGACATAATTGAGACATACAAGATAATCAGAGGGTTAGATAGGGTGGACAGTGAGAGCCGTTTTTCTCTGGGTGATGGCTAGCACGAGGGGACATAGTTTTAAATTGAGACGTGATCGATATAGACAGATGTCAGAGGTAGTTTCTTTACTCAGAGAGTAGCGGGGTGTGAACTGCACTGCCTGCAACATTAGTATACTCACCATGTTTAAGGGCTTTTGAATGGTCATTAGAAAAACACATGAATGAAAGTGGAATAGTGTATCTTAGATAGGCTTCAGGTTGGTTCCACATGTTGGCGCAACATCGAGCACCGAAGGGCCTGTACTGCTCTGTAATGTTCTATGATGTAGAATGCCAAATAAATATTATTGCCCGTTGGGCTAATTTATTTTAATTCATTTCTTGCATTGTCAATTATTTCATAAATAATTAAATAAATGTTTTAATTAATTGAAATAATGCATCAAAAAGGTGATACTGGAATGATGCATAATCAGGTCATTTGCTGGTTCAGATCCTGAGACAAATATTTCTGATATTGTTTTAATATAAACATTGAAATTATTCCTATTTTAGATAATTGTAGTAGCTGGTTGATTGGTATACTCACTTTGAAATATAATTTAAATGACCAAAATATTTTCAACATTGAATGAGGTTACAGTGCAAAACTCTAAATGTAAATTTAAGAGGTATTACATTTCCATAATTATTCAATATGTCAAGGTAATTAATAGGATTTTATTTCCTTATGTATTTGACCTATCCACAAGATAACTGTGAAATGGCAATATTTGTACAGAACAAAGATAGTGTTGTAAATGATAGCATGTTCTTATTGCTGTCTGAAGTGCTACTTTGTCCAGTCCTAAATATAGGCTTTTGAAAAGGTTAACGCAAATGACTATGCAGCTCGTAACTATGTAATATTCATGGGACTTGCGTAGGAAGGTGTGCAATAGCAGCTCATTTGTTGCTGGTTGGACTAGAAATACCAGGCAATTATTAATTGATGATCCTATTATGAAACAACGTCTCTGCTTCCAAAGGAGTAACACAAAGACTTTAAAATGACCTTTCTGTTTTGGCAAGGGGGCTAACCTTTCATCACATGACTTCTAAGCATCATGTGTCGCTGTATCAGTTTCAGAATCCAGTTAAGCATGGGAAGGAGAAAGGAATGCCAACTCATGCAGTGAGTGACCAATTAACATTAAAACGTTCCTGTGGCTTTTGAGAAATATTTACGTTATGTGAAACTTACTCTCATAATTTTAGTTGTCCTCATGTACTACATGAGGAAATGAACTGCTGATTTGCGAAAGAACTGACTGATTACCAACTATTTTGATGCCATTAAGTTTTTTATTCACAATTCTAAGTTGTGCAATTTGTTGACGACGCAAGAGTAGTAAAGAGGTATTCATGATATAAGTTGTATGATGAGGTCTTGCATCAGAGCAACTTGGGAATATGTGTAATAGATCTTGTACCATTGCATTAAATAAGATTCTTCAGCAATACCAGAATGATTCTGAAATTTATTATAGTTCATTCCAAAGTCCTGTTCAGAAGACTGTGGAAGAAGTAGAAGAGAATGCTGAAGTATAGAAGAGTAGGAAGCTGAAACTTACAGTTGAGCTATCCAGCCATGACTATAAAAAGGAAGCAAGAGTCCAAATACAAACCCAAAACATCTTCCATTAAGTCCTAAAACTGTTCCGTTCATAAAAAATACTATTTGTATATGCAAAGTAGTCATGCTTGCATGAGTTGAATAATGTTAGAATTTGCTGTGTGATTCCTCAAATACTGTCTGTTATTTTATTTTGTTATGTTACTACATTGTGAGTAATGATGCAGATATAAGGCACACTGTGTCTGTCGTGAATACTGATCAGCTGAATGATTGTCATATTGCTTCTCTTTGTATTTACATTTCTTTGTGGCATGTAATACCTAATCTGCTACTTTTCAATTATTTTGTAATTGGAATGCATAAATGTGCTGACTGGTGCAGAGTTTCACTTGTTGAAATTGTACATAAACTTATGTAGTATACGCATCACCATTATTACATGCCAGCACCATTCAGTGGATCTGATCTTGTATGCTTTTAAACACATGCACAATCATTTGTACAGGAATGCATGATTGCTTGGATGTGGTAACATTGTCTCTTCTGATGTGTAACTAGACAAAGATCAGCTGTCGGGTATTTTCTTGACACATCCAATTATCTGCCTGAGAATTAATCTTTGTGTAAATGAGATTGCCTGTATCTGATCTTCAAGCACCCAGAAGCTGACAAAGTGTAAGAATTTGAAATTAATTCCAAGAGCAGTTTATGAAAATTTGTGTGAGATGTTTCTTCTGTTTCTGTCACCAAAATGTACCATTTATTTGCAATTTACTCCATTGTGAAGGAGTGTTAGACTTAGTCTCACTTTCTCAGATTTCATTGTGAACTACAGTGGAAAATGCAACTTAGATACATCATTGTCCATACCTAGATAACAGTCTGCTCTACACTCTTTTCTTTATTCTTCTGTAGGATAAAGGCTTCACTGGGAAGGTTAGCATTTGTTGCCCATCAGTAATTGCCCTTGAACTGAGTAATATACTGTTTCAGAGGCCAAATGAGAGTCAACCATATACTCTGGGTCTGGGGTCATATGTCCGTTACACATACAGAAGGCTGATTACCTGCCCTAAAAGACATTCATGAACTTCACATTATAATATTAGTGTCTGGTAATATGGGGCCAGGCCCCAAATATCATTATGATCTGGTTTGGAACCAGTGTTTCTTTTTTGTTTAATGCCCAAAAAAATACAGAAATTGCTGAAGAAACTCACCAACTGTGGAGTGGAAAACAAAGTTGATGTTGAGAGTCCAGTGATCCTTCAGCAGAACTCCTGCAGAACTTCTGCAGTTCTGAAGAAGAGTCATTGGACTTGAAACGTTACCTCTGTTTTCTCTTCACAGATGCTGCCAGATCTGCTGAGTTTCTCCAGCAATTTCTGTTTTTTTCATGTTAAAGATCTTCAACATCCACAGCTCATGGTTTTATTTTACCTTTTTGTTTAAGCTGCACCAAATTTGACATCTCACCTACTTACTGAAAGTAAAAATCCCCTGAGATTCCATGGTGTAAAACCAGCAAAATGTATTTTACAATGCAAAGCTGGCAGGTTAAACAGCCAACTGCACCTATCCTGTGTTAATTCTCCATATTAAGATATGAGGTGAACATGAATTAATAGGCAAACAATCATCAAATACACCCCAAATTACATGAGAAGAGGAGAAGGCCTTTCAGCCCATTGATTCTGTTCCACCATTTGAAATGACTATGGCTGATGCCTTTAACTTAGACAATTTTGACTCAGACTATTCCCATACATTTCAAGCCATTGCTAATCAGATATCCATCAAACTCTAATTTAAACATATTCAAACACTAAGCTTTCACAAATCTCTTTGATAGTGAATTCCACAGCTTCTCACTCTGTGTAAAATAATTTCTCCTGTCTTGATCCTAAATTAAAACCCCTTATTTTTTAAGTGTGCCCCAACCCCTGGTTCTTGACTCCCAAACCAGGAGAAACATCTGTATTTACTTTGTTACTTCTTTAAGTATTGTGTAAATTTCACTGAGGATCGCCTTTCATCCTTTGAAGCATTACAGGGGAATGCCCTAGTTTGCCTGTAGGACTGCTCCACTATTCTGGGAACAAAATGGTGAATCTTTGATACCTTCTGTCTTTAGCAGTAATATCCTTCCTGAGGGAAGGAGACCAAAAGTATACACTATACTCCAATCTTACTGAGTTTCTGTAGAATTGAAGCTGTACTTCAATCATCTTGCGATAAACACAGACATTTCGTTAGCCTCCCAAATAACTTGCTGCACCTGCATGTTAGCCTTAAGTGACTTAGTTACTAGGATACCTAAGTTTCTGTATATCTACATTTTCTAAGCTCTTGTCATTTAAGAAATACTCTGCATATCTATTTCTCATAATTAGATGAATACCTTATTTTTTCCACATTATATTCCATCCATCATGTTCTCACCCATTCTCAAAGCCCATCCAAATGCTTCTGAAATTGCTTTATGTCTTCCACAAAATACACGTTCTCTCATGGCTGTGTATCATCCACAAATTTGGACATATATCATTTTATCTCTACATACATTGACATTTATATTATGAACATTTGGGGCCCAACATTTGGGGCCTAGCTATTTATTCTCTCAGTGCACTACTAGTCACAGCATGCCAATGTGAGAATAACCCATTTATACTGACACTTTGTTCTCTGCCTCTTCAATATTCTTGAATTCATACCTACCTTCTCTCCCACTTCCTGTGGGAGACCTTTTCAAAATCTTTTGAAAATCTTAAGTATGCAAAGTCTATCAACTTCCCCCATCCCAATTTTCTTAGTGACATCTTCAACAAACATCAACAGGTTCATTAAACATGATTTGCCATTTCCAAATCTATGCTGACTATGCCGAGTCAGATCATTATTATGCAAGTGTCCACATATCACATCCTTTGTAAGAGATTCCAGTATTTTCCCTACTCCTGGATAGCTAACTTTCAATCTGCAAGAATCATTGCAGAATCTATAGAAGTTTGGAAGATGATCATCAAACAATGCACAGATAAATTCTATAGCCACTTCCTTCAACACTCTTGGATGTGGAATAATAGGCACTGGAGACTTATCAATTTTCAGCCCTATTAATTTCTCTCATAAGCATTCTTCTTAATAGTAATTTACTACAACTCTTCTTTCTCCCGAGTCACTTGGATGTCTAATTCTGGGCGATTTCTGGTATCTTTATCCTTGGTGAAAATAGACACAAAGTAATCATTTGGCTTCTCTCCTGTTTCCCTATTCCGAATGATGCATCAGTGTTTAGCAGGACTGCCTTATAGTATGAGGGACCTGGGTTCAATTCCTGCCTCAGGTATCTGTCTGTGTGGAGTTTGTACATTCTCCCTGTGTCCATGTGGCTTTTCTCTGGATGTTCTGGTTGCCTCGCACATTCTGAAGATGTGCAGTTTAGGTGGATTGATTGTGCCATAGTGTCCAGGAATGCATAGTTTAGGTGGATTAGCCATGGAAAATTCAGCGTTACTGGGGTAGGCCTGGGTGGGATGCTCTTCAGAGAGTTGTGTGGACTTGTTGGGCTGAATGATCTATTTTGACACTGTAGGGATTCATGAAATCCTGACTTTGACTGTATTGGACCAACATTCATTTTACCCAGATATTTTTATGTAGCTATTGAAGCTCTTACTGCCTGTTTTTGTTTATTGCTAAATTGCATTCATCTTCTATTCTTGACTTTCTTATTATTTTCATGCTTCTCCTTTTTTATTCTGAAAAACCTCCGAATCCTCAGATTTACCACTATTTCTGGAAACGTTAAGTCTTTCAAGATGCACTGTGGCAACTTTTCAAGCCTCTTTCATTAGCACTTTCCAATCCCACAGCCTCAAGCAGTGAGGTCAAGGGTGACAGACATATGGGAACGCCACCTACAAAGTCCCCTCCAAGTTACCTGCCTTGGAATTATATTTCTGTTCCTTCACTGTCACTAGCCCAAATATCTTGTAAGTTACTCAGGAACAACACTGTTCCGAATGTATCCTATATGGCCTGCAGCATTTCAACAAGACAGCATTATCTTCGAAGAGCAATTAGAGATGGGCAAAAAATAATAACTTTAAATGAAGCTCACATTCCAAAACCGAATAAAACAAATTCATTTTGACAGGTATTTGAAATATCTCTACAGAGGCTGCTATCCTATCACCAAGTAACTGATCCAACTCTTTCAGAGCGAATGTATAGTCTGACATTCCTGTTCTTATCTGTCAGCCAGAGCTCCCTGATTGGACCAGATTAACAACCCCAGTCAGGGAACTCATATTCTATAAGGTTCACCTGGCTTACCTTGTCACTACAGTATTTGACTAATTGGATTGGAACAGGGTTTAATGGAGGATTTGGTCTTGCTGATGAAAGTTGTGGGGTGACAGGAGCGAAACTGGAAAGCACTGTGCGAAATTTAAAGAGAGGATTTTTTTACTGCATTCAAGGTGATGAGTGAAGATTCAAAGGTAGCTCAGTGAATGCTTCAACTTTGGAGACAGAAGAGCCACAAGCAGCTAATGTTGCAGGTTAGAGCTGGAAGTGAAGGAGGCAGCAAATGGCACGTAGACAGGGCACGAGTCATGAAATAAAGGAGTTTGATGTTTTGGCTGCTGGAATTATGTCTTTTTTTTAGTATCTCCTTTCTAAGAAAAACTTTAAGCCAATGTAATTATAAGTTATTTATTAAGTTATTTATAAGTATTAATAACTTTGCATGATTTGAAAGTATTTACTCAATTTTGGGTTTGTGTATTTTTACTTATAATACTTATATTATTTGGTCCTATTTTGAACTGGTGTTGTTCTTCTGTTTTGTCTTTATAGGAATGCCTGCTGTTTCCTTGGTGGCTGAACTTGTTTTGAGTCTTTGTGTCACGGTCACTTTTGGAAATACAGAAGTTAAGCTTGCAGGTCAAACAAATTTTGTGGTGAATGAAACAAGCACTTCAGTTATACGCCTGGTTATTGAAAGGACAGGGCCACCAGCCAATGTCACTGCACTCTTACTGGTAAGACACTGAAATCATCTCATAGAGTTAAACAGCATAGAAACAGGCCCTTTGGTGCATCATGTCTGTGCCAACCAACAAACATCAAATTACACTAATCCCATGTACCTGCACTTGGTCTATAACCAACTATGCCCTGGCATTTAAAGTGCTCATGCAGATGTTTCTTAAATTTTGTGAGAATACCTGCCTCCTCCACCCTCACAGGTAGCACATTCCATATTTCTACCACCCTGTTGGTGAAAATTATTTTCCTTAGATCTCCTCTAAACCACTTACTCCTCATCTTAAACATGCACCTTCTGGTCTTAGACACATCTGCCATGGAGAATCCTACTGTTGAACTAACTTGTCAAACTTGCAGACAGTGTTTGGTGCTATTTTGCACATCACAAATACTTGAAAGGGTAATTTGCCCGAATTGATGTTTGAGGAATTGGGACAAAATATGACTTTTATCCCAAAGCTCAGTGCTGTAAAGGGTGTATTTAAAATTAAAGTTATAATTCTTCATATGATTTTGGCAGAAGAGTTAAGTATATCAGTTTCTTTAAACTGTATTCTCCAAGGAAATTGGAGAAGCAAGAATTGATTTTCTTTTTGTCTGTGAGACGCGGACATTACTGCCTGGGCCAGTATTGTTGCCCATCCCTATTTCCTCAATAAGGTGGGGGTGAGCTGCTTTCTTGAAATGTTACAGTCCTGGGGATGTTGTTGCTACCATAATACTGTTGTGAAGAGAGTATCAGGATTTTGACCCAGTGACACTGAAGGAATAGAGATTTAGTTCCAAGTCCGCATGATGTGTGGCTTGGAGGGGATTTTGCAGGTGGTGGTGTTCTCATGCATCTGTTGCCCTTGTCCTTCTAAATGGTGGAGATTTTGCGTTTGAAAGGTGCTGTTGAAGAAGCTTGGTGATTTACTAAAGTGAATCTTATAGATGGTGTGCCAGTGTTGAGGGGAATGGTGAAGGTTCTTTTGGAAAGGGAGTACATTCTAAGTATTACAGGCTTTAGCATATGGCTCGCAACTTTCACTCAATGATGAAGCAAGGGCTTTTCAATGACATATATTTATAGAGGCATAACACTATTTGGGCAACAAACTTCCCCTTTCCCAGCAACAATTTAATTTTGCATCAAGTTAAGGAAATATCTTAGTGTGCTGAAGTAATAGGATGAGCTGCCAATCCTCTGAAGTTACAAAAGTAAAAGATGGCAGACCCCGGAAACAAAAACAGAAAATACTGGAATTATTTAGCAGGTCAGACAACATCTCTGGAGAGATTAAACAAAGTTAATGTTCCAGGTCTGTTCACTTTTATCAAAACAAAAGTTAAAAGTAATTAAAATATCACTTTGTAGGACTTTTACCATAAATCACAGAATCATGGAATTATTATGGCACTGAAGGACACCATTCAGCCCATCATCAATGCACTGGTTCTATCCCTAATTCTAATTGCCTGTTTTTACCCCATATCTCTGTATTCCATATATATCCAAATAAACTTTCAATACCCCCTTGAACGTTGCAATTGAACCTGTGTTTTCCACACTTACAGGCAGTACATTCCATACCTTAACTACTCACCGTATGTTTCATTTCTCTCTTGCTTCTTTTGCACATCACTTTAACTCCATGCATTCTTGTTTTTGTTTTTTTTATGAGCAGGAACAGCTTTACCCAATCTACTTTAAGCAGTCACTCATGATTTTGAAAACCTGTTTCAAATCTCCTTTCAGCCTTCCTTCCAAGGAAAACAGCCCAAATTTCTTTATTCTAACCTCATCTTCAACGATTCTCATTCCTGGAACCATTCTAGTAAATCACCTCTGTACTTTCTCCATCTTTCGTGTAAGCTTGTGCCCACAATTGTAATGATACTTCAGCACAGCTCAAACATGTGTCTTATACAAGTTCAACATCACTTCTTTGCCCTATACTGTATGCTGTTAATAATACAGCTGTATGCTTTATTAGCTACTTTCTTGCCACCTTGAACGCTCTCTGCACATATTCCACTGCTCCTGTGCCCCTTTTACAATTTTACCCTCTATTTAATATTGCCTTTTTATGTTCTTCCAACCAAAATTGGTCATTCACACTCCTCTGAATTGAACATTACATGCCAGCTCTCTGCCCTCTTCACCAACTTGCCAATGTCCTTTTCGGATTCCACACTGTTTTCCTCACAGTTTACCGTTCTTCCAAGTTTGTGTCATCCACAATCTTTGTAATTGTCTCCTGCCTTCTAAGCTCCAGGTCATTAATATATGGTCCCAATACAGACCCCTGGGAACTCCACTATAAACCTTCCTCCAGCCCGATAAATATCCACTATTACTTTCTGTTTCTCCTCATTCAGTCAATTTTAGATCCACATTGCTACTGTCCCTTTTATACCATGACCCATAAATGTCCTCTCAAGTGTTGTGAAAATAATTTATGATTGCTTGAGATTGACGCTAAATTAAAGGTTAAAAAACGTTTTCAAATGAACTTCATTATAATTTAAAAATTGGATTTTTTATCATTGTAGAGAAAGTTAATATTCTACAAACAGAAAATGAGCATTTTCAGGGCCAGTGAATGGCATAGTAGTACTTGTGAAATTAGTATCCAGTTACAACCCAGTTATTTCGCATTTAACAAAATGTACCATTTTCTATTTTTTTTCCAGTGACACTAAAAAGTTATGTGTGGAAGTGCTTATCAATTACATTGATTTTTATGATTTTAGTCTTGAATGTTTGGAATGGGTAAGGGTGCTTCAATGGTGAAGCATAGAATTATTCTGTAGATGTGCAAATTTCAAATGTCAGCATTTCTATATTTTTTCAAAGTAAGCACTGTCTATTTGTGGATTAATAATGGTGAATTATTCACAAAGGCTTACTCCTGGTCACCACCTTGTAGGCTAAGAAATTGGGGCACCCCTTGACAGGTCATGGCCATAGGGATGGAAACCTCAAATGCAGTTGAGATTCTGAGAAATGGCTGAGGCAAAGTTTCCCAATGTATTGGCCACTGGACAGATGCCACCATCCTGGTCATTGTCATTTAATGGCTCCTGTTCACAGACACCAGCCTGAAGGGAAGATGTTTTTTCTTGAGCTTTCTTCCTGATTCAAATTGCGGTAAGAATATTTCAAGGATTATCTAATTCAGGTTATGATTTGGAGATGCCGGTGTTGGACTGGGGTGTACAAAGTTAAAAATCACACAACACCAGGTTATAGTCCAACAGGTTTAATTGGAAGCACACTAGCTTTCGGAGCATCGCTCCTTCATCAGGTGGTAGTCACTGTTGTGTGATTTTTAACCTAATTCAGGGTGGTTGTTTAAACTTTTAAAAAAAATTGTGGTGTCTTTGATCAGTCAAAGATATTTCAAATTTCAAATACTGCAACCGCAGAGTATTACAAAATAAACAAGCCTTGAAAAATTTCATTTATCACATATAGTCGTGAATGTCAAAAACAGTCAATTATTGGAGTTCACATGCAAATTTAAGCTTGAAATATGGATTTAAAGTCATACAGCATAGAAAGGGGCTCCTTAGCTCACCATATCTATGCTGACCAACAAACACCAAACTACACTAATCCCACTTACCTGACTTGTCCATAGCCTACTCTGCCCTGGCATCTTAATTGCTTAAGCAAAAGTATTATTTAATAGCTCCTGTTCACAGACACCAGCCTGAAGGCTTCCTGATGAAGGGCTTTTGCCCGAAATGTCTATTTTCCTGCACCTCGGATGTTGCCTGACCTGCTGTGCTTTTCCAGCACCACTCTGATCTTAATTGCTCATCCATATGCGACTTAATTGACGTGAGAGGACTTGCCTCCACCTCCCTCTAGGTGAAGCAAAATTCTCATATCTCCTCTATGCCACTTACTCCTCATCTTAAACTTATGCTCTCTGGTCTTAGACACGTTTGCCATGGGGAAACAATTCTGTATTTGTACAATTTGTACAATTTCTGTATCTGTACAAATACCCTGTATTTGTCTCTCAATCAGATCTCTCTCAGCCTCCCCGTTCCAAAAAAAACAAACCCAACCTATCCAGCCTGTCCTCATAGCTGAGACTTTCCATCTCAGACAAGATCTTGGTGAATCTCCACTGCATCCTTTCCTGTGCAATCACATTTTGCCAGCAGTGTGGTGACCAGTACTGAACAGAGTATTCCACCTGTGGCCTAACCAATGGTTTGTGAAGTTCCATGTTGCCCCTATATTCAATGCCCAGGCTAATGAAGGCAAGCATCCCTTATGCCTCTTGACCATCCTAACTACTTGTGTTGACACCTTCGTGGATCTATGTACTTGTACACCAAGATCCCATTGTTCTTCCAAATGCATCACCTCATACTTATAAGGATTAAGTTCAATCTGCCATTTCTCTGCCCCGTTTACCAGCTGATCAATATTAAACTTTAGTTTGAGAGCATCCTCCTCATTATCATCAACACCATCAATTTTCATGTCATTTGCAAACTTACTAATGATACCGTCAACTTTCACTTTAAGTTGTTAATGCGGATAACAAACAGTAAGGCTTCCAGCACTGACCTCTGTGGTACACTCCTAGTCACAGGTGTCCAATTATAAAAACAACCTTTGCCTCCTATTTGCAAGCCAGTTTAGGATCTTACTGAAATATTTTACATCTTCCTCACAACACACAGTCCTGCTTAGCTTTGCATTATCTGCAAATTTTAAATTGGCCCCTACACCCAAATAATTGATATAAATTGTGACTTGTGTAATCTTATTGACTGAATAAGGATAAGCTAAACCTGGACTGTTTGGACGGGAGTTTTACCTTTTACAGCAATCTAAGACTATTACTACTGGCCTTGGCATTCTGTACACGTCCGCTCCAATTTTCCTCTTCATTAACTTTGTTTCAATTGCAAAATAATCTGGCACAAATGAGCTGAGTTTTCTTCTGTTATTTAATCATATTTACCGTTACTGTACTCATAGGACACATAAATAGCTTGTTTCAGAGGATCACTTCTGTGCTTCAAAAGATGTGTGTATTGAGTTTTTAACATCTCTTTTAAAGTTTACAAATAAAATAAAAATGAATGTCTAAATTGAGAAAATATATTTACGTAGAATTCTTTAATAATTATAACTTCTCATGAAGATTGAATTTGAATGATATTCTTTATTGTGTTATAGCAAATCCACAAAGAGCTTCTAAATTATTTAGTGCCATTGGACCTTACTTAAAACAATCATTTGCTGCTGGCACTCTGTGCCATGTTGTTAGTGCAAGGGTTCAAATGACAATTTTACAGTAAATGATACACTTCGACATTTTCTTTGTTTTGTTCTAAGGAATACAATTTGCAAAAATATGGAAATTTTATTCTGATGGCTCAGTAGAGTTTTGATTGTATATGGTTAGTTATATTAACTAATTACTACAACATTGCTGCAAAAGTATGAGGCTACTCTTTATACCTATAATTTAAACTTTGGTAAGATGTACCTTTATGTGAATAATACTCAGCAATTAATTTGAGTGTCATGTATCATAATGTTAAATAGTTTCCTTAAATATGTGGAGAAGAATCTGCTAATTGTTTATAATGTACAGGGGTGTGAATTGTGAGTTCCTTGGAAACTGTCTGAGGCTTACATGGGCTATTTACAATCTAGAGAAAATCCTGTCCGTCACTAAGACTATCTACTTGCATTTCTACAAAGTTGCCCATTTCGATTACTAAGTACAAAAATACAATTGCCTCAACCAACGTTCATACCTTTGTTACCTCTAGACTTGACTATTTTAATGTTCTTCTGGCCTTGACCCTTTGGGGGGGTGGGGCGCAGTGGTCTCTTCGCAAATTCCTAGAATTGCCTTAAGATGTTTTTGTGTGTTATAGGTGCAATAACTGCAACTTATTTTTCTGGAAGTGGCCATATGGTGGTGTGAAGTTGTGAATAAGTTACTAATTACTATACCTACTATTTTAGTTCAGCCACAAGCATTTTTCCCGTAATGTGAAGATTGGAGATAAAATTTATCCCAGATTTTACCAAAACTTTGCCAATAAAAATTGATCTGAGCCAAATACTGATATTTCTTTCTATTATATTATTGTTTTGTTATAAGGCCACATTATTTCTTCCAATATGAAATGAATAAGCAAATGATAACAAGTAATGTTCACTAATGGGAGTCAATGATGTTTTCTGAAACTTTGTTCATGACATGAGGGTGTCGCTGGCTAGGCCAGCATTTGTTGACCATCCCTAATTGTCTAGAGGGCAGTTAAGAATCATCCACATTGCTGTGGGTCTGGAGTCACACGTAGGCCAAACCAGCTAAGGATGGCAGTTTCCTTCCCATTAGTGGACTAGATGGGGTTATTTTGAAAATTGATGGTGGATTCATTATCATAATTAGACTTTTTAATTCCAGGTGTTTATTGAATTCAGATTCCACCATCTGGTGGGGAGGGATTTGAACCCAGGTCCCCAAAACATTACCTGTGTTTCTGGCTTAATAGTCCAACAATAATACCACAAGGCCATTGCCTCCCCAGTAAAGTCACTCCAAGCTAATGTTCTGGAGGTACAAGTTTAGTTGCCACCATTTAAAATTTAAACTTGATTCATAAAGTCTGGAATTGGAAGCTATCCAGTAATGGTAACCATGAAACTATTGTAAAAAATCATCTAGTTCACTAATGTCCTTCACGGAAAGAAATTTGTTATCCTTAATGGTCTGATTGTCATATGACTCTAGACCTATAGAATTGTAGCTGACTGTTCTCTAAAATGGCTCAAGAAAGCCATTCCATTCAAGGGCAGTTAGGAATGGACAACAAATACTGGTCTTGCCAGTAATGCCCCCATCTCATAAACAAACAAATAATTTACAATTCTGCCTTTTATATTTAATAACATTGATTAAAATTATGTTGGGTAAATTATATCCATTGCTGAGCTATGCATTTATTGGAAACACATTATCTTTAACATTGGGTCAACAGTCCTGTGTTTGTTGAAGTCATCTGATCAATTTTGTAAATGTGAGTTTAAAAGCTAGCCTAATGCTCCAAGTTCACTCATTCATTACAATTTTTTTTTAGCTTCAAGGGGAGGATACTGGCGATTTTGAGGCCACATCTGCTGCAGCCCGATTACTGACTACAGAAACGAACAAAACAGTATATGTTGCAGTCAAGGATGACGGTTTGCCAGAAGCAGATGAAACTTTTATATTTTATCTAAGGCTGCAGGTATCTCCATTTTCCTATCAAATTCATAGCAAGTAAACCAGAATGATTTCGTGCTCAGTAAATACTTCATAAAATATCCTTCATGTGTTTAAGCTGTGTCTATTGCCAGTGCAAACAAATCAATGTTTATCAGAGTAAATGAGTGCCAATTCTGCACATCAGTGTTTCCTTCATGTCAGGTATGACTTCAGGCAATGGAGATTTCCCTTGATTCCCATTTACTTAAATTTTACTCAGGCTCCTTGATGCCACACTCAGTCAAAAGCTGCCTTGATATCAAGAGTAGTCAGTCTGACCTGCCTCTGGACTCAGCTCTTTTGCCCACGTTTGAACTACAGCTGTAATGAGGTTAGGAGCTGAGTGACCCTGACAGAATTTGAACTGAGTGTCAGTTAGCAGGTTCTTTAGATTTAGATTAGATTACAGTGTGGAAACAGGCCCTTCGGCCCAACAAGTCCACACCGACCCGCCAAAGCGAAACCCACCCATACCCCTACATTTACCCCTTACCTAACACTACAGGCAATTTAGTATGGCCAATTCACCTGACCCTGCACATCTTTGGATGGTGGGAGGAAACGGGGAGAACGTGCAAACTCCACACAATCAGTCGCCTGAGGCGGGAATTGAACCTGGGTCTCTGGCGCTGTGAGGCAGCAGTGCTAACCACTGTGCCACCGTGCCGCCCACTTGCTAAACAGCTGCTGTTTGATAGCCCATCTAACACCCTACTGATCATTGTTAAAAATTACACACCTGGTTATAGTCCAAAAGGTTTACATAGAACATAGAAGAATACAGCGCAGTACAGGCCCTTCGGCCCTCGATGTTGCACCGATCCAAGCCCACCTAACCTACACTAGCCCACTATCCTCCATATGCCTATCCAATGCCTGCTTAAATGCCCATAATGAGGGAGAGTACACCACTGCTACTGGCAGGGCATTCCATGAACTCACGACTCACTGAGTAAAGAACCTACCCCTAACATCTGTCCTATACCTAACCCCCC
>NC_057711.1:47468077-47480388 GCF_004010195.1 Chiloscyllium plagiosum
ACAAAACCGTCTATCTGTGCCCCGAACTATCGAGTCCCCAATTAGTACTGCTCTGCTCTTCTTCACCCTTCCCTTCTGAGTAACGGGGATAGGCTCCGTGCCAGAGGCCTGAGCCCCATTACTTACCTCTGGTAAGTCGTCCCCCCCACAAGTATCCAAAACGGTTTACTTGTTCTTGAGGGGAACGACTGCAGGGGGTCCCTGCACTGGCTGCTTCCTCCCAGTCCCCCTCACTGTCACCCATCTGTCTGCAATCTTTGGAGTTATTACTTCCCTAAAGCTCCGATCTATGATCCCCCTCTGCCTCCCGAATGTTCCTAAGTTCATCCAACTCCAGCTCCAGTTCCCTAACACGGTCTTGGAGGAGCTGGAGATGGGTGCACTTCCTGCAAGTGTTTTCAGCAGGGACGTCCATGGCATCCCTCACCTCAAACATGTTGCAAGAGGAACATTGCACTGCCTTCACTGCCATCCCTCTGAAAGTAACCTTTTATATATAAAAAAAAAACTGGGTCTAAAGAATACAACAAGCAAAATGCAGCACTTACCTACTTACCATAACGGGTCTTATTATTCAGGTTAGAGGAGGAGGGTGGGTGGGAGACACTACCTCTGTAGTGCCTCGGGTTCTTCTCCTGCGCGCTTTTAAAGGGAAAAAAAGCCTACCCAGCTGCCCCTCCGGTCTCCGTCACTTCCCCCTGCTGCTCCCGCTCTTTCTGTGAAGAGAAAAAAAACACACCGCTGCCCGCTACCGGTAAGTAATTTTAAAACAAACTGTCTTACCTTAGCTGCTGCTCGCACTCAAAGTGACCATTGGCATCGAAAGGTGAGTATTTATACTCACTGCTTTCCTTCCCGGCTGCCCCTCTGGTCTTCGTCACTTCCCCCTGCTGCTCCCGCTCTTTCTGTGAAGAGAAAAAAAAAACACCGCTGCCCGCTACCGGTAAGTAATTTTAAAACAAACTGTCTTACCTTAGCTGCTGCTCGCACTCAACGTTTATTTGAAAGTAGCAACCTGATGACGGAGCAGTGCTCTGAAAGCTTGTACGTATAAATAAACCTGTTGCACTATAACCTGGTGTTGTGTGATTTTTAACATTCTCCATCCCAATCCAACACTGACACCTCCACATCATTGACAGTGGATTGTTGGGACAGTAATTAGCTTGATTGGATTTGTCCTGCTTTCTGTGTGCAAGACATAACTTGGCAATTCTCCATGTTGCTAGATGGATTCCACTGGGTTTAAAGCAAATTATTTTAATTCTGTTGGCTTAAAGTCTTTTCAAACTTTTGAATTGTGTGCAATGGTAATATTGCAGCATTTTCTTTGCTTGCAAGTTTTTTGAACTCTATTATTGTGATGCTGTTGTATTTTCTTCTAACTTAACAAAAATCATGAATAAGATGTGGGTATCGCTAGCTGGCCTAGCAATTATTTCCGATCCCTATTTGCCCTTGAGAAGGTGGTGAACCACTGCAGTCCATTTGCTGTACATATACCCACAATGCTGTTAGGAGGGTAGTTCCAGGATTGTGACGCAATGACACTAATAAAATTTTAAGCTCAATGTGACAATGCATGCTGTCTTATATTTAAGCTTCAAATTCTTTCTTGTAGCCATACTACATCTGTCTGTTGTTTACGGGTAATTTTCCTGAATTTTTTCTGATCAAAATGATGGTTCTTGAAGTTTACACTCCTTCAGTCAAGAGGGAAGATTTCCACTTCTCTGTGGGGATAAAATGATATTTTCTTGCCTTACACTGCACAAAACACAATGTATGTCTCCTTACATCATCTTTTAATTGAACTTTTGTGTCTATGGAGTTAATCTATTTTCCTGCTGAAATCACAGTTTAAATCAGGGAATTCTTAGCTTACCATAATCTTTAAACACTTTTCACTCTCCTCTATATAATGGTTTAATTTATTTTAACTGTTCTTTGTTTTCTTTAAATGTTCTTTTTGAATCTTCTGATAACTGAGTCTAGGCATAAATTACTGTTTTTTTCATTGCTCTTTCTACCATTCCATATGGGGCTTGCTTGTAATGGAGCAACTTTCATTTTGAAGGACAAGTGTTTCTTTACCCCTTCTATTCTTCCCAACCTGTTCCTTTGCACTTTTCAACTTCTCCTACCAGCTCTGATGTGAAGCCTTTCTTCTGCAGTATTATTTTTATTCTGTTTCTAATTATTACTTTCGGGAACTTGATTCTAATATAATCTCAAGACGTAATATTTGGTTTTCAGTGCTGTGGAGTTCTGAACCTGTTTATTTTTGAAGGGACAATCAGAAACTCATTTGGAACAGTAAGCTGAACACAGAAAAGCATGTGACTTAAGTTAAATGACTATCAAACTATCTTGCGATGTAATTGCTGGGATGTTTACTAAGTTAAACTGTTATCACTTATGCAAGAGATAAATGACCAGGGCTACATGTAGAAAGAAGCAGAAGAAAATAAAGGTCTTTGAAAGGAAGTCTTGAACTGTTTTAGCGGATGTGAAGTAGCCAAAATTGAAGGGGTTGCTTGACTGTGGGTTTTTGGTTGAGTGTATAGTGGTGTTTGGAGATAGTAATGAAGGGAACTACATTTGAATGTGTCAAACATCCGCAAAAACCCAACCAAATACAGCCTCATGCATTGAGTAAGAAATTTTAAAGTGAGGATATGAATAATATTTCATTGCAATTGAATGTCTATCTGTAAAGGATATTGCTGGGAAGAGGATTTTGTTTTGCTTTTTATGATTAGACCTTTCTAAAGTTTCTTATATCTAGTTTTCTTTCTCTTGTGCAATAAATATATGCTATTTTTATTCAAAGGATTTTAGCATCCTTGTCTGAATATCAGTTATTAACCATCATTGTAACCAAATTGTGAAAATAAATTTATGGCTTTGGAAACTTGCCCTGTATGGCAATCAACTGGGATCATAAAATCGGGGGCAGTTGGCAGGATAGAATTCTGTTGAATTTAGAGGGACATATGAATTTTGTAAAGAAATGAATAACACAGGAGGTGTTCTAAAGTTTATTACTTGGATTGGAATTTTAAAATGGCTTTGATTTATTGCCAGACTTCTGTGCAAGTAGAAAATAAATTGTGGTTTATTTGAAATCTTCAATGAGGGCAATACTGAGAGTGTTTGTCCATAAGTTGGAGTTAGAAACAACAGCAGGATTTTATAAATTAAAATGCTTAAAGTGAATACCTAGGATTTAGCTTTGAGAAGATCGAGGCCTGAAAGTGATATACTGCGAGAATTCACTAGTTTGGTTAGAAAGGAAAAAGAAAACTTGTGTTAGAGAGAAAAAGAAATAAGAAGACGACTTGGAAGAAAAAGAAATAAGAACAGTGGGAAGAAAATACTCCTCACTGTCTTGCATGAGTGCAGCTCCAACAACATTCAAAGTGTGACACCATCCAGGACAAAGCAGCCCATTTGATTGGCACCACATCCACAAGCATTCATTCCCTTCTCCATTGACTCAGTATCAACAATATGTGCTATCTGCAAGATGCACTGCCAATTCAATGAAAATTTTTAGCATCTTGCAAACCTATGACTGCTTCCATCCAGAAGTACAAGGACAGCAGATACAGGAGAACACCGCCAACTGCAAACTCCCCTCTGTGACAACCCCTAAAAGGTTCATGGGGGATCACTAATTCATCTCCCTGTGGAACAGGAGTTCAACTGGTAACAGGCCATGGCCTGTCTGGCTGGAACTCATCACCTGAGGGGAAATAAGTAAAGTAGGATGGTCATGCCTGGGAGTTATTGGAGAAGGAGCACTCTTGATGCCTGTAGGAAGAGGTGGGTGCTACAAGGGATAGTGTGCTTTATTTCCCCTGTGACTCCATTTTGATTTAGCCTCTTTCTTCTCTCTATAGCCAACCCCCACCCCTCACATTTTTCTTTGATGTCAGCATTGCCCTTAACATGCTTTACTTGTAAATATTCAATTGGCCATATGAGTGTTTTCCTGCTGGTGGAGAAAACAAACAAAACAGCAATAAAATCTATTCACAATGTGCAAACTCTATACAGTCACCCAAGGCTGGAATCTAACCTGAGTCCCTGGTGCGGTAAGGCAACACTGCTAACCACTGTGATGCCATTTCTTTGGATGGAAAGGTCAGCTGTCAGGAGGATGTAGAGATGCTTCAGTGAGATTTGGACAAGTTGAATGAATGGGCAAATACATGGCAGATGAAGTATAATGCAGATAAATTTGAGGGTATCCATTTTGACAAAAAACAAGACATCAAATCGTTGTCTGAATGATGGACTGGGTAAGGGGAGGTGCAGTAAAACCTGGATCATAAGTCTGAAACTGTGTGGAGACAAAATATTTATCATATTTTTTGGAGCTTCAGAAAAAAAATTGAGTATTTAACAGTAATAAATACAAATTTCAGAGCTTCAGCATTGCACATTTTAAATGGATTTACTTCCACAGTAATAATTTGAAGGAAAGAATAAAATTAAACATTTAACTTTATATCTATGTCACTTTTATTCTATGTATTAAAGCCAAGAATTACACCATTCCATCCAGAGGTTTGATATTTACATGCACTTTGATGCTTTGTCAGAATGATGTTGTGGTCAACTTATTTAAAACTGCGCTGAAACTTTGCTTTGCTATCAAACATTACGCAAAGCTTTCTTTCTATTCATGCAATATTTAATTTTCAAAATTTCTGTTGTTTAAGCTTGCTTCAAATTTAATTTAACTGTATTTTCATATGCATGAACTTTTAATCAGCATATTGAAATTTAGTATCTCAAACTTTGATTCTTGTCAAAGTGTGTACCACATTATTTTTCCAAAAAGCTATCAAGTAAATTGTTTTGGATAACTGTTTTAATTCTACTGTCCAGTACCTGTCATTTACTGCAGATTTCAACTTGAAGGTATTTATTAATTAATTTGTAGATTTCAAATAAATACATTTTCAACAGTTTTTCTCCTTAATCTAATTACTTAACATTGCACTGTGCAATAGCAAATAAGATCTCACTCATGAGAATGGATTTTGAGTATAAAATCTTGTTAATTCTCAGTACTGCACTGAAAGGTTTCTGTTTTGTTTCATTTGGTTCAATTGTAAAGTATGATGATCATTAAGAACTTTAGAACAATGTTTCACAGACGAGCTTTATTTAATGCAATCCCTGTATGTTACATTGATACATCTAGTTAAAAGAAAGACACATACGGTGCATCTATCTTCCCACAACCATTCAATTCACAGCATGAATTAAATTGGAGCGACCTTTGACCTAGCTCTGGCTATAGAACTCAGCTTTTTAACATTTTAAGTCAAAGGATAATGTATAAAGGCAAAAGACTGAAAGGAAACTTTATTTTCAAATAGAGCTGCATACTTTATACCAAGTTTCTTATTGCTATGGTGTCATTATCAGGTTGTCAAACCATGATAAATGAGATTTGAAAGACCTCTTTATTAACATGGAGCCTTAATTAATCTGAGGTGCTGAAAGAATTTGCTTTCTGTAAAAGTTACAATTCATGACCAATTTTCATTTTTGAACAAAACTGAGCAGTCTGCTAATTACAACAGCATATAGAAAGTATGGGATCTGACTTTGTATGAAAACTGCTTCTTCAAATATATTTTCTGTTTGAATATTAATTTTACACTGGACATTACATAAATTGGAATGGAGTGTGGAATATAATTTAGACGCATACTGTTTGTCGTCACTGTCGTAGGGTTGTATAAATTATTTTATGTTTAGCCATTAATTATACTTTTTGAAGATAAGTATACTATCATTTTTATTACAAACAAAACCTAAATCTTAACTCAATTCAAGTTAACTAATCCAACAAGAATTATGTTCAAAGCGTATATATTATAAAGCAAGTAACTATTCGACCTGTGACAATATATTTTACTTTGTAACTGGATTTTTTTTGTTAACTGTAGGGTTCTTCTACAGATGTGATGCTTGGAATTCCCAATATTGCCACAGTAACTATTCTGTCAAATGACAATGCTTTTGGAATTATATCTTTCAATATGGTAAGCACCTTTTTTCCATGAGTTTGATTTTCAATGGAAGTGTAATGTTTATATCACAGCAAATTAGGAACCGTACAGGGAAAGGGTGGAAATGTAGATGTGAAGAATTTCAGATCTGCTGTGATCCTCTTGAATAGCAGAGCATGCTTGAGGGGCCGAAGGGCCTGCTCCTGTTCCTACTTCTATAATGGAAAATTATAGAGAAAATTGACCCAAATTCCCAAAATATATTTGCAGCAGCGGGGCCTGCCTTCTTGCAACATGATCTTATTAGATCAGTCTTATTGCTTTCAAACTGTATTACAGCACATATTCCAGCCCAATTGGAACAGTTAAAATTCTGAAGGCAGTGGAACGAAGCCTGAAGTTGAAAATCATCAGCGCCTTGCTGATGTGTGAACAATCGTAGATGGAAGATCAAGGACAGCAAAGTAAAATTCGGGTTCCAAAAAAAAGACAAAAGCATGTGAATGAGTGTTAAATAATTTATTTTAGTGCCACAGCATTTTTCTAGGCTGTGTACTTTTATTGTCCTTTTAGAAACTTGTGATACAATATCATAGAAGTTACATATATGATCTACAGAGTTTGTTGCAGCATCAAAGATACTCTAAAATGTAAACTTTTTTTTCAGGTGAATTGTACTAAAATTCAGAATAAATGCTTTGTTGTCACGCCAACGTTTTCAATAAACATTAATGAATGGTGTTACGATTAGCGCCTGGGTGAGCTCTCACAATTTGTTCTAGTTCCAGACTGGAAATGCCAAGCTGTTAAGCTCCCGGGTGAGGAGAGATGAATTGGTTCCCCTTCTTCATTTACCCACCTCACTGGTTGGTTACAACAAATTTAATTTGAAAGCTAATCCTTTCCGTAGTGGATACCTTTCTCCCAGACACAATAAATTTGTTTTAGAAAGAACCAGTATAGCCATGCTTTTTAAATTAGCAGAAAGACTGAGCTTATTGATTACTGCATGAAAGCAATGTGGATACACCACAGACCAGAAAAAAGAGGTGGATTGGAAAACAAAGACATTTTTAAAACTGAAAATATACAAATAAATCTCTGAATGATGTAAGATGAGTGGATTTTTTTATTCACTCATGCGATTTGGATGTCGTTTTTCTGGGCCAGCAATTATTGCCCATTCCTAATTGCTCTTGAGAAGATGGCGAAGAGCTTGCTTCAGTCCATTTTGTGTAGATAATCCACAATGCCCTTACAGAGTGAATTCCAGGATTTTCACCCAGTGCCCCTTAAGAAATGGCAATATATTTCCAAGTCAGAATGGTGAGCAGCTTGGAGGTGAACTTGCGGGTGATGTTGTTTCCATGATTCTGCTGCCCTTATCCTTCTATAAAACTATGAAAACTGGAACAGGAATAGGCATTGGCACCTTGAGCCTGCTCTGCCATTTAATAGGATCAAGACTGATCCAACATTCATTATGTTTACCTTCCTGCCCTTTTCTATAACCCTGATTCCCCTACTGGTCAATAATCTGTCTCAGCCTTAAACACACACAAGGGCTCTCATAGCTCTTCATAGCAAAAATTTCTAGTGACATTCAACCCTCTGAGTGAAGAAATTAATCCTTAATTCAGTCTTAAACTGGTACTTAATAATTCTGAGACTACATATGTAGTTCTAGACTCCCCCATGAGGGAAAACATCCTGCAAGCATTTACCCTGTGAAGCCTCTTTATATTCCAACATGTTTTAATGAGATCACCTCTCATTCTTCTAAATTGCTGTGAGTAGAATCGCTTTTTGCTTGGAAGACAGTCCTTCCATACTGGGGATTATCCTAGTGAATCTTCTCTGAACTGCTTCCAATGAAATGAATTCTTTTCTTAAATAAGAGGACCAAAACTTCTCTTAGTACTCGAGATGTGGTCTCACCAGGATGTCGTACAGCTCAGTAAGATTTCCCAACTCTTATACTCCAACCCTTTGAAATAATGCCAACATTCCATTAGCCTTCCTGTGCACAACAATCCCCAAGTCCCTTTGTGTTGCAGCTTTCTGCAGTTTTTCTCCATTTGAATAATACTTTGCTCTTTTGTTCTCTCATCCAACATGAACAATTTCAAATTTTCTCACATTGTACTCCATTTGCCACATTTTTGCCCACTTAATTAACTTAACAATATCTCTTTATAAACCATTTGTAATCCCTATTACAATCTGCCTTTCTATCCATTTTTGTGTCATCTATAAATTTGGCTGCAGTACTTTCACTCGCTTCTTCCATATCGTAACTATGTGCTGTGAACAGTTGTGGTCCCAGCACTGATACCTGTGGAACCTCACTGGTTACAGGTCATCAACCTAATAAAGAACCCCTTATCTTCACTTGCTGTTTCTGTCGATGAGACAGTTTTCTCGATTGTCGTCTAATGGGTTTGGAAGGTGTTGTAAAGAGCCTTGGTGAATTTCTGCAGTGTATTTTGTAGCTAGTGTACACTGCTGTTACTGAGTGTCAGTGGTGGAGGGAATGGATGCTTATGGAAGTGGTGCCAATCAAGCAGGCTGGTTTGGCTTGTTTGGTGTCAATCCTCTTGAATGTTGTTGAAGGTGACTTGTTCCCAGGCAAGTGGAGAGTATTCCAGTGCCTACTCCTGACTTGTGCCTTGCAGATGGTAGGACAGGCTTTGGGGAGTTAGGGAGTATGTTATTGGTTGAAAGATTTTTAGTCTTTACTATGCTGTTTAACTACAGTACTGAAAAGACTAGTCCTGTTCAGTTTCTGATCAGTGGTACACTCAGTTGTGGATGCAGTGACAGTGATTTCACTGAATATCGAGAACTGATTGTTAGGTTTCCTCTTGTTGGAGAGGATCATTGCCTGGCACATATCAGCCCAAACCTAGATGTTGGGACATGGACTGATGTGATATCTGAGAAGTTGTGAATAATGCTGAACATTGTGCAGGTCTTATTTCACTGCGCAGAGGTAGAAACTTAATTTGTTTCTTAATATGTTTAATGCCTTGAGATTATGTCAGATTAAAGGATATAGCACAGGGAAGTTCTAAGAAAGTTTAGGTTGCACCAGGCTGGGAGTTCAGTTGTTGTTAAAATTTTATTGTGGAAAACAACTACTGAGCTCAGTGTTCATTTTATAATTCTGAAAGACAGAGAACAAGTGCCTGATGATGTGTGTGTACCTGGAATTGGAGGAAGATAGCAATGAAGAGGGGGAAGCTGTCACCACAGACCATGAAACCATAAGAGATAGGAATAGGAACAAGAGTAGACCATTTGGCCCCTTGAGCATGCTGTGCTAATCAATAGGGTCATAGCTGATCTGACAACTTCTCATCTTCATTTCCTGCCCTTTCTCTAACCCTAGATTCCACAATTGAACACGAATCTATCTCCATCAGCCTTAAATATACACAAGGATTCTGCCTCCACAGCTCTCTGTGGCAAAGAGTTCCAATAACTCACAACTCTCTGAGAGAAAAAGATCCTCCTCACCTCAGTCTTAAAATGCTGCCTCATTATTCTGAAACTGTGCCCTTATTAATCCTTATTTTAACAGTGGTCATTACTTGGGCAAATGAACATGAAGGAAATGGATGTGTTACACAGTGAGAATTTGTTTTAGGAATGCAGACAGAATCTTCTAGCTCTAATCATTGTTAAATATAATCATTCTGGTAATCTTCTTGGAAAGAAGTTGAAAGATATTTCACTTCCACTGTACTGCTACATTTTAACTTAATGAGAACTTTATTTAAAATAAGTCTTAACAGACATCACAGATTGTTGTCACTAGCCCATCCATGTTAAATCTTGCCTCTTCGGGGGATAAGTGGTATTACAAAAATTAAAGCTTGAGAGGTTCTTTGCCAAACTCGTTACCCGTGGAATATAATATTCTTCTGAAAACACTTCACAAATTAGATTTATTTGCCTGAGGGTTTGGTGTTGTCAGGATTATGGTTCTGTCCATGCTGTTCTGGCTGGAGGTTACATTGCAGAAATAACGTCTACTCTGTTTTCTATTTGCTGTCTCTATCTCAGTCTTCCATAATCGTAGTGAATGAGGCAAGGGGTAGAAATCAAATTGTGCCGCTTAGTCTACTCAGAAAGAAAGGAACCTATGGGACTGTAACTGTGTACTTTGAGGTAAGTGATATCAATTTTTTTTATCTCACCTTGGCGTAATAACAGAAGCTAGTTTGGATTACTGCCACTAGTTAATTAATGTAGCACAGGTCATTTGTTAACAGAGTGATATGGCTTAAGTAACCATTAGTATCATGATTTCAGTTTCTGGACCCGATGGATACAATTTGTAATGGTATTAATTCCAATGAAATTCTCCTTTGAATTTTTGAATATTCTGGTAGAATAACACCCAATTTCTTTTCCATTGTGTCATTATTTGTGATGTTTTTTTTTCTTCTTAGCATTATAACAGTGCAAAATCTCCTGTTAGATAAAAGCTTACATTAATATTGTGCTGTTAACATTTTCAAATGTATACTAATGAGATCGTGGCTGGTCTGATATTCCTCTACTCCACTTTCCTGCCTTTTCCACATACCCTTTACTGATTAAAAACCTGCATTTGACTGATCCTCTACAGCCCTCTGTAGGAAAGACATTCACAGATTTACTAACCTCTGAGAAAATAAATGTTTCTATATCTCTCTTTTAAAGTGAGGCAACTGTGTAGTGGTATTATCACCGTTAATTCAGAGACCCAGGCAATGTTCTGGGGACATGGGTTCAAATCCTGCTGCAGTAGGTGTTGAAATTTGAATTCAGTAAAGATCTAGAATTAAGGGTCTAATGATGACTATGAGTCCATTGTTGATTGTTGGAAAAACCCATCTGATTCACTGATGTCCTTTAGAGAAGGAAACTGCCATCTTAGCTGGACTGGCCTATATGTGACTCCAGATCCACAACAATGTGGTTGGCTCTTAACTGTCCGATTGGCAGTTAGCGGTTGGCAGGAAATGCTGACCTAGTCAGCTACACTTTCATCCCGTGTATGAATAAAAAGACAGTGCTGCCCCTTCTGAGATTATGCCCTCAATATCCCTGAGTTAATCAGTTATTTTCAAAATATGTATTGAAATGTAGATAGATATGGCAACTAATATGGAAAAAAAAGTGTGGGCTGGAGAAAGAATATTGACCAGGATATTTTGGAGAACTGCCAGGCTTTTTATGTAAAATAGGCAAAAGTGAGGACTGTAGATGATGGAGATTAGAGTCAAGATTAGAGTGGTACTGGAAAAGCACAGCAGGACAGGCAGCATCTGAGGAGCAGGAAAATCAACATTTCGGGAAGGAGCCCTTCATCAGGAAAAGCCCCTCATAACATCTCTGCCTGCACATGGTACCTGTATGGCCATTCACCCAATATTGTATCAGTCAACTGAATAGTAACAATAGCATGTTGAACTGCTTACAAAAAAATTTGTAATATTCCTCTATTTAATAGTCAGGCAGATCTGGAATGTATTGTGCAGGTTTACCAGCCGCATTCTTATTCCACACCAGTGGAAATTGGGAATGCTGGAGGAGGGGTTAGGAAGAAATCCCTAAAAGATAGAGATCTATCCTTCTATAATCAGAGGCATGAAAATCCAAGCTTTAGTGTCAGTGCTATTAGCAATGAGGAAAAGGTTTGAAAATATAGGCTTTTAATTTCAGTATGAAATCTGAATTTATTTTATAGAGAAAAAAAATTGCAATTGACATAGAAGAACTAAGTCTATTAAACTAATTTAAATTGACAGCACATGATTAAAGGGACCATTTCAAACTTGTTAATAAAATTAAAGGAATGTATTGGGGAACTCTCCAAATAAAATACACAATAAAGGAATTGGCCTGTCTGTGTGGTGAGTAAAAACATCTGCAGTCTTATAAGACTCAATCAATGGAAGGATTTGAGGTTAGTAAATACATTAGTTAAGTGCATTAAAATGGCCTGAATGACTTTCCTTACATGTAGTTAACTTGAGGGCTTTTGACCTTCATTTATTTCAATATTTTCTTTTTAAATTGGAAACGTATTTGTTGGCAGTTTAACTAACCTATAAACTATTCAGCACAGCAATTCAGGCAGCATCCGACGAGCAGCAAACTCGACGTTTCGGGCAAAAGGCCTTCATCAGGAATAAAGGCAGAGAGCCTGAAGCGTGGAGAGATAAGCTAGAGGAGGGTGGGGGTGGGGAGAAAGTAGCATAGAGAACAATAGGTGAGTGGGGG